>NW_027513356.1:0-214246 GCF_048772815.1 Callospermophilus lateralis | reverse complement strand
ATACAAACCGCCATTCCTACCTATTCTCAGAACATGAGACAAAACCACAAACTCACACTGACACCCACAACAGCACCTCCTTCCCCCAAGTATGACTGTGACTATCCTGAGTGTCCTCTGACTGGTGGGCCATACTATGTTCCCACGAAATGGCCTGTCCTATCTCAGATCTGGTCTTCTTTGCAAACTTTTTGAAGTTGTCAGGAGCCATGGTGGAGCCACTACCTGCTTTCTCAGAAAAAGCCGCTCTTCAGAGCTCTCCTGAAATTTGAGCATCATCTCATAAGTAGGTATCAAGAAACAATGACTCTGTCTTTGGTAAATTCAAACAATTGAGACCACTGGGACTGAAACTAAGACTTGCTCTGGGTGCATGGCTTCCTGGATCCCATGTTCAGAGAGTTCCATCACCAAGGAAGTGTGGTAGGTCACTTCCTTCAGGAACTGAATGAGGTCACTGCCATGGAAAACCACTTTGTCCTAACAGTTGCTTCCAATCGTCCCATGAGATGGAGGCTGCCCCTACTTCCTGTGACACTTTCACAAGTTAGAATGGTATATCAACCATAGGCATCTGGGAACAGCTCTGTACACAGGCCTGGTTTGGTCCATTTAATCTACATTAAGAAGAGAGAGGCTGATTCAGACACATTCCTTCATTCTGACCAGGTTGTTTGACATGGAAGTTGACATGGATTTGACTTTTGCTCTCTCAGGTCCTTCATAGGTAAAAAGGTCGGTCAAAAGTCGGAGGAAAAGACCACCAAGAGACTGTCTCATGCCACAGCAAAGGGTTTATTGGGCGTCCAGCATGCTGCGGCTCAGAGCTATCTTTAGAGGAGCAAAGAACAAAGAGCCCCAAGAACAACTTGAGCAGAGTTTATTTACATTCTTTAGAGAGGGCAGGGACTTTGCATACATCATAGCCTCCTTTAGCAAATCAACATACCACGGGAAAATCAAATAACAACCCAAAAACATGATTAGCATATTCATTGGCAGGAAGAGGTCGGACAGGGGGTGATTGGTTAGCCCTGAGAAGGGGTATACGTTTAAACTGATTGGTTGAAGCCCTGAGATGTATACGTGATGAGCTGCACGGTTTCTGGGAAGGGGTTGTTTAGTAACTAGGTGGTCAGGGAAGATTTCAACACACATCTAATTGGCAGTTTCGGGAATTGTCTTAACTGCCACAGGAATTTCAGGTTCTGAGTGCAGCTTGGAAACTTTACAAAACCTGGTTCTTTAAGTTTCAATTTTAATTTCTTTTATTCTTTCATTTCCCACTCCTTTTTCTTACTATATTTAATCTTAAAAGCAACGAATCATAATTATTGCGGGGTCTCACAGTCTATTTCTGCCAGTAGAGCGTATTTCTGTCTGATTACCATGAGTTTTTCCTGCCCAATTTGAGCCTGGAGAAAGGAAACGATGGGGTTAAGCAAACAAGGTCCCAAAGTTAGCAACACCATAAGGATGATCAGTTGTCAAGCTAAGCCTGATAGGAGTGTAGTTAACCAGGGGGACTGGGTAAACCATGACTCAAACCACCCTTGTTGAATCTCCCTTTCTCTCTGGCGCTCTTCAAGGCATTTTCTCAATTTACTCATGGATTCTTTTACAACTCCAGTATGGTCAGCATAAAAACAACATTCTTCTCTCAGTGCAGCACAGAGGCCCCGCTCCCTCATGAAGAGGAGGTCTAATCCTCACCTGTTCTGTAAAACAACTTCAGAGAGAGAGTTTAAGGATTCCTACAGCACTGTGATGGAGGTCTCTAATGTCTTCCAGTCTTGATCTATTGCTGTTTCTTATCAGGCCATTTGTTGTGACCCATGGATCATAGCAGCTGTTCCCATACCCACTCCTGCAGCAGCTCCTATCCTCAATAGGATGGCTAGAGTAAGGGACACTGGATGCCAGCAAAATCAGGTTGTTTGTCCCCCTAGTAGACCTTAAAATGATTCTGCATCATAATAAAGCACCCTGGGGAGTATCTGCACCATTACACGATAATTTACAAAGCTGTCAAATACATGGGTTGAAATGCAAGGAGTTCTGACTGTGTGGAGTTCAGTACAATTAAGGTTCCTTTAATTAGTTCCCAGGGGCAGGAGTCAGCTGTACTCTGGACTGGGGAAGTAGGCAAAGATGGAAACTGGGAAGTATGAGATGGTAGAGGGGTTCTGGTAGATCTAGGCATGGGAGGTTTTGGAGGCTTAATTCCTGGCTTGAGGGGATTTTGCCCTATTGCTGTGGGATTTTCTTCCTTTTTAAGCAGGATGGTGAACCAGTGACAAACGTCATAACGAGGGCCATAAATATAGAATCGCATTTCTCACGTATTTCCCATAGACCATGTTGTTCTGAGGTAGCCCCTTCCTTTGGAAGTGAAAGTTATATTGAGGGGGTAACATAGACTTTTCTTTCCACAGCGAGTTTTTGACACAACTTGGCTAGCGGCACATTTCTTGGGATCAAACCAGGTGTCATTTTTTCCTACCTGAATGATACTGTCTGGGGAGTTTGGGTTCAACCATGTAGCTCCCGTTTGTTTACAACCCCAAGATCTAAAATAAAAGTCACTGGGTCCTCCACAGGTTTGGGCCTGTTTGCGACTTCGGAAATCAGCTGGGCACACATAAAAATCAAGACTGGCTAGTTTACACCTGAGCTGGGGAAGATGATATCCATAATTCATGGGGTAAGGTGGTCTATGTTGCCCTGGTTTGGGTTTGAGTGGAATCTGTGTGGGGTCCTCTATGTCAGGGAGATCCCAGTCAGAGAGGCCTATGGCAAGCTGACAAATGTCCAGGTAGAGAGATCGCCACCAAGTCCATAAGAGAGCTGTATGTGAAATAGACCACACTACTTGCCCAGTAGGATTTATAGCTTGCCATTGTTGCTGAACAGGCTGATGGGGATTAGGACTGCTGGTGATCAGGGGAAGAATCCATAGCCCTACCCACACGACGGACACGCAACTTGAGAAGGTTACCAGTCTGTTCCAGTTTCCAGCCGGAGGCTGGACAGGGCGCAGGCCTGAGATGGGTGGCATGGATGAAGAAAGTGATTCCATCCACTTTCACCACTGTAGGTGTTATAAGCAGCACCTGGTATGGTCCTTTCCAGCGGCGTTCCAGGGATGATACCTGATGACGTCTCACGTAGACGCAGACTCCCACTTGATATCGATGTGGGGTTCCCTCGTCTCCAGGCTGATAAGCAGTGGAAAACTGTTTCCACAGGTATCGCTGGGTGCTGTGTTTGTTCATGGGATTTAAGTCTGTCAAGCAAGGGGGTGTGAAAGGAATCATTAAGTCTCAGAGTTGGGGTTAGGTCCCTTACTGGAGGAGGGGCACCATAGAGAATTTCATAAGTGGTGAGTTTACACAAAGAGGCAGAGGGTGTATTTCTTGCACGAAACAGTGCTTAAGGCAGGAGCATAGTCCAATTTTTTATGCCGGTCTCCAAGCTTAATTTCGTTAAAGTCTCTTTGATAGTTCTAATCATCCTTTCTACCTGTCCTTAGCTCTGGGGTCTATAAGCACAATGTAACTTCCTATTAATCTTCAGGGTCCTGGTGAATCCCTGACTTACCTGGGCAAGGAATGCCGGTTCATTATTGGACCCTATTACCTTAGGCAGGCCGAACTTTGGAAAAATGTCTTCTAGAATCTTTTTGAGCACCATCTGAGCCGTTTCTTTCTTCATGGGGAAGGCTTCAACCAATCCTGAAAGAGTATCTACAAAGACTAGGGGATATTTAAGTCCATACCTTCCTGGCTTAATTTCAGGAAAAGTCCACTTCCCAGAATTGTCCTGGTCTTGTTCCTCGTAAGCGCTTCCCTGCAGGAAGCTTGGATGGGTAAGCATTAACTAATTGGCAGACTTGACAAGCTCTAGTCACCTACTAAGCTATTTATTTCCTCTGTGAGTCAGTCAATAATAAATCCTTTCTTCGGTTTTTTAAGAGTGTCTATATCTTCTTTGAGCTTAAGTGGGTGAGCTAGTGTACATCTTTGACATAAAGGTGGGCTTTTTGAAATTGTAAACTTGGCTCTGTAGGGTCCCAGAGTTCTGTATCTGTCTCCTCAGATGATAAGTTGCCTGAATGTTCCAGTGTGGCCAAGTCTCCTGAATGTTGATCCCCCTGGTGTGGAAAAAGTTAACAGAGTCACTCCGTTTAGGGCTGCCAATTAAGCTTCCTCATCTGCCCTTCTGTTTATAAGTGCAACGAGGTCGTTTCCCTTCTGGTGCCCTGGACAGTGCACTATAGCTAGTTTCTTAGTGCCCTGCACTGCTGAGAGAAGGTGGAGGATCTCAAATTTGTTCTTTATTTTTTTCCCAGTGGAGGTTAATAGCCCCCTTTGCTGGTAAATAGCCCCGTGAACATTAGCATTGCCAAATGCATAGCGGCTATCAGTGTATATGGTGGCCCTTTTGCCTGTTGCTAGTTCCAATGCTTTTGGAAGGGCAATCAGTTCTGCCTTTTGGACTGATGTCTCTTCTGGGAGACCAGAGGATCAGATGACATTAGTTTTGCTAACTACTGCTGCTCCAGCCTGCCACATACCATCTTGGAGGAAGCTGTTCTCTTTCGTAAACCATACGACTTCAGGGTGAGGCAGTGGCTGGATCCTACAAGTCTCGTCCTATACTGGTTTCCTCTGCCAGTATGTGTTGACACTCATGAGCAACAGGTCCTGATGATTCTTCTGGCAGCCAGGTTGAGTGGAGCAGAAGGTCCAAGAGTTATTCTGTCTTTGCTAATCCAGAGGCTCTGGTAGTGGTTTATTCTGGAGTTTGATAGTCACCTCTCTGGAGGTTGACAGATGATGCTCTCCAGGGCATGGGGGGCTATAATGGTTAGCTTCTGTCCCAACGTTCATTAATGAGCATCTTTTATTAGAAGCGCTGCCGCTGCTATAGCTCTTAAGCAACAGGGCCACCCAGTAGCCACTGGGTCCAGTTTTTTTGATAAGAATGCTACCGGTCTTTTCCAAAGTCCCAAAGTCTAAGTGAACACTCCCCGTGTTATTCCTTTCTTTTCCTCGATGTAGAGAGTGAAGGGTTTATCTATATCTGGGAGTTCTAAGGCCGGAGCAGATAGCAGCACCTTTTTTTGACATTATCAAAAGCTTGTTGGTGCTCAGGGTTCCATTGGAATTGGGCATTCCACTTTATCAGCGGGTATAAAGGGGCAGCCAGAGAGGCGAACCCAGGAATCCATCACCTGCAAAAGCCAGCAGTCCCAAGAAACTCTCTGAGTTGTCTCTTATTAGATGGGGGTGGTATCTGCACAATGGTTTGTTTTCTGTTCTCAGTGATCCATCATTTGCCACCCCTAAGAGAATAACCCAGGAAGATTACTTCTTGCTGAAAAATTTGGGCCTTTTGGCAGAAGCCCTATATCCAAGCCGAGCAAGCTCGGATAATAGTGCTTGGGTCCCAGACTCATAGTTCTCCTTGGTGTCCGCTGCCAGTAGCAGATCATCCACATATTGGAGTAGGGTGACTTCGGGGTGTGCAGTTCTGAAGTCATTTATGTCCCTGTGGAGGGCTTCATCAAAGAGAGTGGGGGGGGGGGGGTTGAACCCCTGTGGGAGTCTAGTCCAGGTTAGTTGGCCAGATGTTCCAGTTTCTGGGTCTATCCACTCGAAAGCAAACAGCAACTGACTGTCCTTATGTAGGGGCAAGCAGAAGTAAGCATCTTTTAAGTCCAGCACAGTGTACCATTCCCGCTCCAGATTCAGAGTGCTAAGCAAATTATATGAATTGGGTACTGTGGGGTGAATGTCCTGAACTCTGTTGTTGATGTCTCTTAGGTCTTGAACAGAACTGTAGTCCCTAGTTCCTGGCTGTCTTACTGGTAGCAGGGGATATTCCAGCCTGATTGACAGGGCCTTAGGACACCAAGGGCCAATTATTTCTGAACATGGGGACTTATCCCATCCTTAGCTTCTTTGCTTAGAGGATATTGTTTAACACTGATTGGAGAGGCAGAGGCTTTTAATTCTACTACTATTGGAGGTTGTTTTATGGCTAGACCTAACCCAGCAGTTTCTGCCCAGGCATTAGGATAATCTTTTATCCATTTCTGTTGTAGTTTGCCTCTTTGATCAGTCCTAGGGGGCACGAAGTGTTGATGTTCATCTTCTACAGACAATGTCAATTCTGTGACTATGGGAGTTTTTACTGAAGGTTTTAGAACATCCACTTGGGGACCATCAGGGTTAAAGGTTACTCTAGCCCCGAGTTTGGTAAGCAGATCCCTGTTCATCAATGGGGCTGGGCATTCTTGGATTACTAGGAAAGAGTGGTGGACTTTTCATTTTCCTACTTCCATAATCCTCTTAGTTGTCCAAGCCCGATATGTAGTGCCATTAGCCCCTTGAACTAGGGACCATTAATTTGATATGGGGCCCAGTGAAGCCTTAAGGGCTAAGTATACTGCTCCTGTATCCACTTCAAAGTTCACTGGAGTCCCCTCCACTTCAAATGTTACCCTGAGCTCGGGGAGGGGATCCGAGCCCTGACATTCCTAGTCCTCTTCTAGAGTCAGCATGGCGGGCTGCCGTGGCTTCTTCTTTTTGGGGCACTCTTTGACTCAGTGTCCTTTTTCTCTACAGTAGGCACATTGATCTGAGGCCAGGTACAGCCTTTGGCGTGGGCTCAAGTATCCCTTTCTGACTCCCTGCTTTTTAATTTCTGGCATATTTGCTACTGTGAAGAAAACCTTAGCCAATGCTTTTGTCTGCCTTTTGCTCTTTTCATCCTCCTTTTGTTCCCTTTCCTTCTCACTCCTCTGTTCCCTCTCCTCCTCAGTTTCTCTCTTATAATATACTTATATACTTATAATATATACTTATAATATATATCTTATGCTTTCTCAGCTTCTCTGTCTAAATCTCTTAAGGTCCTATTTTGTAACCCATCTAGACATTGTAACTTTCTCTTAATATCTTGGGCAGCCTGCTCAATAAAGGCCATTGTAACAAATGCCTTTTGGTCATCTGCCTGAGGATCAAAAGGAGTATATTTTCTATATGCTTCCATAATTCTCTCCAGAAACATAGAGGGAGACTCATTAGGCCCTTGGATAATCTCTCTTACCTTGGCCAAATTGGTCGGCTCTCTGGCGGCCACTTGGAGACCCGCTATTAGAGCCCGGCAATAAGTGGACAGATGCTTCCTACCTTCAAAGGTGTTGGGGTCCCAGTTGGGTCGGTTCATAGGCCCATAGGGATGGAGAGAGAGCATCACAGGGGCTTCTGAGTTTTCTATTATCCGTCGCCGGTGGGTTTCTTTAGGTTGCCCAGCTTCCTCCAGGGGAGGAGGGGTTGCTGCTGCTGCCGGGAAGTCCCCTGGAGGGCTTGGGTCTGGCCCAATTGCCTCAAGCAGTGGAGAGGCTGAGTCAGCGGTGGGAGGATCATCAGGAACTGTGTTGGGGGTTGGGGAGGGAGAGTAGATGATAAGGAGGGGGTGGAGTGTCCAGTCTTGTGTCTCAGGGAGAATGGAAGGAAGAGGGAGAGGAGCGGAAAGTTTGAATGATAGGAATGTGGGGGAAGGAGTATATGGCTGTTGATATGGGTGGCCACGTGGCCCCGGCTGAATGACAATATCTCTTAATTTTCGGATTAGAGGAAAGTGGAAGGATTCTTCTGGGGCCATCCGAATTCGAGGATGGGCCATTCTGAAGCACAGAGAGTCTGCCAGGTACGGTGTTTTACTGAAAAAGAAAGATTCTGGGCCCTTGAGCGGACATCAGTCCAATGATCAAGGGTCAGAGACAGAGAAGAGGAAGTGCTTTGTCCCATAGTGGGAGTTACTCAAACAGGGACAGTGAAGACACAAACACAACACAGACAAAGACAAACAGTAAACGTTTAACATGAGTCCATGACAAAGATTAGAACAGAGTAACTGGCAAATATTGATGGGTTAGACAATAAAGACAGACAGTAAACTCAACATGAGTTCAGAACAATGACCAAAACTGAGTTACCGGCAAAACCTGATGGGCTGGCAAATCGAATCCTGAAGCAAAACATAACCGAGTTGAGGAAACTACTATTCCTTGTATTCCCTAGTCCTCCGGAGTGTCCCTCAGGGACGTGACCTTGGCTCTGTGACACGTCTGTCAAACCATAGGAGAGAGCTAATGCTCTTCACCAACAGCCATTTTGCCACACCCTAGCCTGAAACCCAAAACCAGAAAGAGGCGCCTTACTTACCCCGAAAGGAGTCCCTTGAGGTCTTCCGTCCACCGCTGCCGGATATCTCACCTGGGGCCTCCAGATGAAAAGGTGCTGCGAACGTCAAAGGAAAAGACAACAAAGAGGCTTTCTCATGCATCAGCAAAGTGTTTATTGGGGGTCCAGAATGCTAGGGCTCAGAGCTCCCTTCAGAGGAGCAAAGAACAAAGAGCCCCGAGAACAACTTGAGCAGAGTTTATATACATTCTTTAGAGAGCCCAGCGACATTACATACATCATAGCCTCCTTTAGGAAATCATCATGTACCACGGGAAAATCAAATAACAACTCTAAAACATGATTAGCACATTCATTGGCGGAAAAAGTTGGGGCAGGGGGTGATTGGTCAGCCCTGAGAAGGGGTACACATTTAAACTGATTGGTTGAAGCCCTGAGATGTATATGTGGTGAGATGCACGGCTTCTGAGAAGGGGTTGTTAAGTAACTAGGTGGTCAGGGAAGATTTCAACACACATCTAATGGGCAGTTCCAGGAATTGTCTTAACTGCCACAGGAATTTCAGGTTCTGAGTGCAGCTTGGAAACTTTACAAAACCTGGTTCTTTACATTTCAATTTCAATTTCTTTTATTCTTTCAGAACCTTACAGTGGAAGGTGAGAGACTTCATTCACAATGACTGCTCTTTTGGCTATATTGGTTTTGGATGCACACATGGGATCTTTTTTTTGATCCGTCTGTTGCTGATAATCTAAGCCACAGCCTCACACAGGGCCAATAGCCTGATTAAGACACATGTCTTTCCAAAGCAATTACTTCTCTGAGGTAAGTTTCAGAACTCAGTCTCTGAGGAGAATCACACCAGTGTTCAAGACCAGGTGGACCCAGTCATCTCTTCCAACTGCCACACAAATGACCACAATTATAACCAAAACACTCTCATATGGCACTCATCTTCTTACATATATACACTCATTATACCCTTTGGCTAGAGGTTTCCATGAATGGCGCAGCCCAAGAGAGTGTCCAAAATAAGATCCCTTGCCCGTCATTTGCCTAACCTCAGGGTGGCCTGAACACCCTTCCTGTGAACCAGGATTGATCACATAGTTCTTCCTTTAATACTGCTCTGCTTCTCCAATTTGAGGCTTACTGACTGTCAGGTTTAGATTCCTTATGTGATTTGGAGTAATTAGGAAACCAAAGCAACTTTGCAGCGCTTTAAAGAACTCATTTGAGCCAAAGGATCCCTATTCTCACTTGGTGGAAGTCAGGAAACTTACAGAGGAAGGCGAGAGACTTCATCAACAATGACTGATCTTTTTGCCATTTTGGTTTTGGATGCACACATTGGATCTTTCTTTAGATACATCAGGCGCTGATAATCTAAGCCACAGCCTCACACAGAGCCACAAGGCTGATTCAGACACATACTTTTCCAAAGCAGTTAAGCAAAGAGCCACAGGTGATGCCGATTCACTTCCATTTGAAAACTGTTTTTTCAAAATTCACAAAGGGGTGGCCTGAGGCAAAGACCTTTTTGAATTCAGGGTAACAGAACAATAAGTCAGCAAATCCCAATGCAGGGTTTCTCCACTGAGACTTTACTAGTCACAATGATATCTGAGTTTTCTGAGATGCTTGCAATTCCCTTCAGCTATCCAGTACATGGCCATGTCACAGAGCTTGGATGTGGTACATATCTTGGACAAAAAACCATGAGCCTATTCTGGAGAGTGGCCAGAATTCAGGAAGAAAACTGGAACTTAGGAAGATAGTGGGTGTTGCCCATCGAAAAGCAACCAGCAGTCCTTTCCTAAAATGGGCAGGATGAATGCTGGGAAGCTTTCTACTAGACAGGATACATCCATTGATCTATTCTGTTTTCTAATGTGTACAACCAAGGACACAGTGGGATACACAGACACAGACACACTCGCCTTGTCAAAGGACTTTCTAGAAACAGTCCACTCTAAACCAAACAAACCGCCTTTCCTACCTATTCTCAGAACATGAGACAAAACCACAAACTCACACCCACACTCAAAAAGTCACCTCCTTCCCCCAAGTAAGTCTGTAACTATCCAGAGTGTCCTCTGACTGGTGGGCCATACTATGTTCCCCCAAAATGGCCTGTCCTGTGTCAGGTCTGGTCTCCTTGTCCATCTCTGTGAAGTTGTATGGAGCCTGTGCTGACCACTACCTGCTTTCTCATTAAAGGCCCATCTTCAGAGCTCTACTTGCATTTTGTCATCCTCAAACCATTAGGTACCAAGAGAGACAGACTCTCTCTTTGGTAAATCCAAACAAGTAAGTCCACTGGGAATGGGACTGGGACTGGCTCTGTGTCCCTGGCTTCCTGAATCCCAAGTTCAGAGAGTTACATCACCAAAGAAGTGAGGTAGGTCAATTCCAACAGGAAGGGAATGAGGTCACTGCCTTGGCAACCACTTTGTCCTAACACTTGTTTCCAAGGGTCCGTTGAGATGGAGGCTGCCCCTACTTCCTGTGACACTTTCAGAAGTTAGAATGGTATATCAACCGTAGACACCCAGGAGAAGCTCTCCACACAGGGTTGGTTTGGTCCATCTTCTTTATATCAGTAGGAGAGAGGCTGATTCAGACACATCACTTCATCCTGAACAGGTGGTTTGCCATGGAAGATGACTTTTGCTCTCTCAGGTCCTTCATAGCTGCTACATCTTCTCTAGGGATCATTTCTGCATCAAACTTTGAGGCTCTCAGCAGGTGGAAGATCCCCTACATTGCTGAATTGTAAGACCAACTCTGTCCCTGCTCTTTTGTGAAGTTAGATTGAGGGAACAGTGTATGGTTAGGGTTAATAACATATTCTATTTGGGTTAGGAAACATTCTGCGGGATGAATAATGGTACTGGGAACCTGTGATATTCATAAGAATATATAGGTGAAATATAAGTAGGAAACCTGAAATCTAGGTACGATTTGAAGCCCAGAAGGGCATTGGGCCCTTTAGTGAGATACTTAGCTTTGAATTATGTTCTGCACAGATATCTCAGATAAATTGATGTGCAATGGCAGAGGACCTTGTACCTTGGATGATTAAATGTTCTAGAGAACATCCAGTCAAAAAGGAATAGTCGGCAGGATTAGGAAGGTAGTCAGTAGGTTTAGAAAAAAGAGTGAATATAGGATTTGGACGAAAGTTTCATTAGCAATAGGGTTTTGGGTAGAGAGTGAACGTAAATATGAGCACATATGAAGAGTCAGTCACAATGATGAACTGGGGAAAATATGTAGGAAAGCAGATATCAATAGAGACATTAGGAAATCAGGCAAAGTATAATGTAATAGGGTTAGACATTTTCAACATGGTTGAAGTTGAATATATAATCTTAGGAAAAAAGACATATGTTGCCTCCATTAGGTTTGACATTTGAGAGCATTAGGCAACCTGGACATGGTTGTTTTTAGTAATCCATGCTCACTTTCCATTTTGCTTTGGTGAAAGGTTAATTAAATAGGCACTTGTCACTTCCTGTTTTTCTGTATGCTTAACAAACCACTGTTGAAATCTTGAGAACTGTTTGCTAATTTTGTTCCCAGAATGTGCTGTCCCCAACTGCCAAACTGCAGAATATACTCCCTCACCCGGGTGCACGCAAACCGCACACTCGCCCTGACCAATCAATAAATTTCCCTTTCTGCCCTCTCCAAGAAAAGTATATAAGCTCTGTTAAAGCTGTTCTCAGGGCTCTCTGCTCTATTCAAGTGAGCTCTGGGCCCCAGCATGCTGGACCCCCAATAACCTCTTTGCTGTGGCCGAGTGAAAATGGTATACTGTTCTGTACTTAAAAGATGCTTTCTTTTGCTTGCCTCTGCATAAAGATAATCAGTTGCTGTTTGCTTTCGAGTAGATAGACCCAGAAACCGGAACGTCTTGTCAACTAACTTGGACTAGACTCCCACAGGGGTTCAAAAACTCCCCCACTCTCTTTGATGAAGCCCTTCACAGACATCTCAACAACTTCAGAACTACGCACCCCGAAGTCATTCTGCTTCAATATGTGGATGTCCAGCTACTGGCAGCCAACACCAAAGAAAACTGTGAGTCTGAGACCCAAGCTCTATTATCTGAGCTTGCTCAACTCGGGTAGAGAGCTTCGGACATAAAGGCCCAAATTTGCCTGCAAGAAGTAATCTTCCTGGGGTATTCCCTTAGGCGCGGTAAATAATGGCTCACTGAGCCCAGGAAACAAACCGTTGTGCAGATACCACCCCCATTTAACAGGAGACAACATAGAGAGTTTCTTGGGACTGCTGGCTTTAGCAGGTTATGGACCTGGGTTTGTGTTCTTGGCTCCTCCTTTATACCAGCTGTTAAATGAGAATGCCCAATTCCAATGGACCCTTGAGCACCAGCAAGCTTTTGATAACATCTAAGAACACTAACACTGAACTCCTCAACTTCACTGAGCCCAGGCTGCAATTTCAGAAAGCCCTACACTACGTTAAAAATGTACATCAACTCAATCAACTTGGTTCAAAAAAACTGCAGGCATTACTGTAGGATCAAGAACAGAGTTTTAGACTAACTCACTCACAGTGAAAGGAAATAATTGAATGGGTAACAAAAGCCTGTCAGTTCTGTCAATTGGTTAATGCTTACACTTCCAAGCTTCCTGCAGGAAAGCACCTATGAGGAACCAGACCAGGACAATTCTGGGAAGTGGACGTTACTGCAATTAAGCCAGCAAGGTATGGACTTAAATATCTCCTATTCTTTGTAGATACATTTTCAGGATGGATTGAAGCCTTTCCCACCAAAAAAAAAAAAAAAAAAAAAAAAAAAAAGAAAGAAAAGAAAACCGGCACAAATTGTGGTCAAGAAGATCCTGAAAGATATTTATGAAAGACACGTCCTGCCTAATGTAACATGGTCTGATAATTGAACAGCCTTCATGGGCCAGGAAAATCAGGGGTTAGCCAGGACCCTAGGGATTAATTCGAATTTACATTGCGCTTATAGACCCCAGAGCTCAGGACGCATAAAAAAAATAAATAGAACCATTAAAGAGACCTTAACGAAATTAAGCTTAGAGACCGGCATAAAAGATTAGACTATGCTCCTGCCTTATGCACTGTTTCATGCAAGAAATACTCCCTTTGTTTCTTTGTGTAACCTCACCCCCTATGAAATTCTCTATGGGGCCCCTCCTCCACTAAGAGACCTAACCCCGACTCTAAGACCTAAGGATCCCTTCCACACACCCTTGCTTGACAGACTTAAATCTCTTTTAAGAACTCAGCTATACCTGTGGAAACAGGTGGCTACTGGCTTCCAACCTGGGACGAGGGGAATCCACGTTGATATCAAGAAAGAGACTTCCTCTGAATAAGATGACATCAGGTGTCATCCCTGGAACCCCACTGGAAAGGAACATTCCAGGTGCTACTTATAGCAACCAACAGCAGTAAAAGTAGAGGGAATCACATCCTGCATCCATGCCTCTCATCTCAAGCCTGTGCCATGTCCAGACTCTGGCTGGAAACTGGAAAAGACTGTTAACCCTTTCAAATTGCATATTCGCCACGTGGGTAAGGCTATAGACTCTCTCCTTGGCCACCCGTAGTCCTAACGCTCATCAGCCCCTTCAGCAGCGATGGCTGATCACAAATCCTACTAGACAAGAAGTATGGTCTATCTTGCATACAGCCCCCTTAGGGACCTGGTGGCCATCTCTCCACCCAGACATTTGTCAGCTGGCTATAAGTCTTTCCTATTAGAATATCCCTGATGAAGAGGATCCCATTAAAATTCCATTGAATCCTTTCCGTACCATAGATAATGGAAACAAACATTATGGTTGTAGGGACAGGCAAGCCAGATGCAGGTTGGCTAGCCTATATTAGTATGTTTGCCCGGCAGACTATCAAAGCCACAAACCGCCATGGCTGTGTGGGGGAAAAGCCGACTTCTTCTGTAAGTCATGGGGATTTGAGCATACAGGGGCTACCTGGTGGAACCCAAAATCCTCATCAAATTCAGTACACAGCATTGGCCATATTACCACTTAGACAACCCAAACTGATGGCCCCCAGAGGAGTCTCTAGATCCTCAAATTCTGTGTGACCTTTTTAACTTCTGCAAGTGCTCAAAAGGGTGAAAGGAAATTCCCCTATGTGAAGGCCTTTTTCCTCTTTCGCTCACATCCTGAACTATGCTTCTCCAATAGTTCCTCAAACTCAGCCTTCTGCTCCATACTCTCTGCTGTCAGTCCCACCTCAGCAAACCTGATTTCTCTTCTCCAATTACTAGATCAAAAACCGAAACCTCTGCCGGTTCTCAGAGCATTGCCCCCTTGCTGAGGTAGCAGGTACTGAGGTACCCATCCAAACACTCACTTCTCTCTTTTCCTGTCAGTGCCCACACCGGGTCCCACCAGATCCTCTTACCACCTAACCCAAAGCTCAAACCAGCTTAGGAGAACCCTCAGACCCCTATCGAAGATGTAATGAAAATGGCCTTTAAAGTTGCTTTGTCATCACTGAAAACATGTTACTAAGAATTTAAAGTCCCTCACAGGCTTTTTGGGATACTCACTCCTGTCTTCCTTTCTGCTCTACCGGTTCTACTGCTCAATTTATGTTGCTAGGAAAATCCCAAAACCCTTTCCCATTATTCTTTTACATTTCTCCTTCCTATTCTCAGATCCACGGAGCTGCTCTCACCCCCCGCCTTCCCCGTCTTCCCCATCTGTACCAGGCCCACAGAAAAATCTTCACTGAACTTCTCCAGAAGTCTTCACCATGGCTGACTTTAGGACTTTCAGCAAAAGAGTCTCTATAAATGAGTTCAGTGTAGATTAACTTCCTCTTTTTCTGTTGCCCTGTTCTACTTGGCTACTGGCTGGAAAAATCAGCACTCCTAAGCTAGACACCCCCTTAATAGTTTTTCACAGAATGTGTGAAAAAGGCCTCTGGCCTTGAGCTGGGGCTTCACAGAGATGGCTACATTTCTAAGATAAAAAGTTACAAACTGGGCTCCATTGTAACAGTTGGCAGGGGGATAAAAGAAAAGGAAAAAAAAAAAAGCTCTCTGCCTCACAGGTGTCCTTGAAAAGTTAACTTGACCACAATAGAGGAGAAAACAGAAAAAAAAAAAGCTTCTTTTTTTGAATTTCTGCAGACTGTGAACTTCTGAGTCTCTTCTCTTTCATGTTGGGTACAAAATTCTGAAACTACCTAAACTTGGGGTTCAGGGAGTTAATTGATTACAACAGAAGCAATGCCCTCTGAATCCGGTTGCAACCAAATAGGACTGTTTCCCTGTCTTTGGTGCTATCTTAAGTGCCGTGCCTTGTCCGTCCCTACAACAGTATAATTCTATATACTTAAACATTGTTTATGTTTTCATGAAATGGTCAACAGATTTGATTAATTGTGTAATGGTGAAGATGTGTCTCAGATTGCTCTATAATGACCCAGGTTCATTTGAAGTTCAAACAGGGGGGCATACAACCCGGTTCCACTGGGAACATATATCCCTCACTTTAGCCATCATATTAGGAATTGGAGTTGCGGCAGGGGTAATCACAGGAACCACTGCCCTGCTCCATGGTACACAACAAATGACCCAAATAGAAGCAGCAAGAGACCAAAACTTAAAGATAATAGAAACCTCCATCACAGCTTTGCAGGAATCTTTAACATCTGTATCTGAATTTGTTTTACACACCAGTTGAGGGTTGGACCTCCTCTTCATGAGAGAAGGGGGCCTTTGTGCTGCATTGATATAAGAATGTTGTTCTGATGCCGACCATACTGAGGTTGTAAAAAAAACCTATGAGTAAAATAAAAGGATGCCTTGAAAAGCGTCAATGAGAGAGAGAGGCCCAAAAAGGGTGGTTTGAGTCTTGGTTCACACAGTCCCCCTGGTTATCTACGCTTTTATCAACCCTGGCCTGTCCAATAATAATCCTCATATTATTTCTAACTATAAAACCCTGTTTGCTCAACCATGTAATTTCTTTACTCCAAGCTCAAATTGGACAAGTTAAACTTATGGTAATACCCCACTAGCAGACATAGAATGTGACACGCCCCAATAATCACTTTTATGATTAAAAGTAGCAAGAAGAAGAAGTGCGGAATGAAAGGTTAATAAAAAAGGTACTTGTAACTTCCTGTTTTTCTGTATGCTTAACAAAACACTGTTGAAATCTTTAGAACTGTTTGTAATCTTGTTCCCAGATTGTGCTGTCCCCAACTGTCAAATTGCAGAATGTATTCCCTCACCCACTTTCACACTAACCGTCCACTCGCTCTGACCCATCAATAAATTTCCGTCCCTGCCCTCTCCAAGGAAAGTATATAAGCTCTGCTTAAGCTGTTCTCAAGGCTCTCTGCTCTATTCATGTGAGCTCTGAGCCCCAGCTTGCTGGACCCCCAATTAACCCCTTGCTGTTGCATGAGACACTCTCTTGGTGATCTCTTCCTCCAACGCTTGCAGGAACATTACTTGGATGTTTGAATGTAGAAGAGAAAATCCAGTCATAAAGGGATAGTCGGTAAGATTAAGAAGATAGTCGGTAGGTTTAGGAAGAAGAGTGAGTATAGGATTTGGAAAACAATATCTTTAGCAATAGGGGTTCGGTTAGAGAGTGAATGTAAATGTCAGCACATGTGAACAGTCACAATAATGAAGTGGGGAAAATATGTAGGAAAGCAGATATCAATAAAGACATTACAAAATCAGGGAAAGTATAAAGTGAGTGATACAATTAGACATTTTCAACAGAATTGAGTTAGAATATATAATCTTAAGAAGAAACAAAATGTAGTCACCAATAGGATTGACATTTGAGAGCATTAGGCAACTTTGACATGGATGTTTTTTGTAATCCATGCTCACTTTCCATTTAGGCTTTGGTACAATCACAAGTGTGACCTTTACATTTGTCTCCAGAATACTACTGTGATAAAATGTATATGTAGATGTGGTGACATGAGTGTTTCTTCCACTATTTCGGGGAGCAATATTTTGAAGACATATAAATGGGTATTGGGGGTACAAAAAGGTGTACACTGTGTCATTGAATATAGAGATAATGCATGAATAGACCATAAGTGAATAAATAATATAACTGGTTCCACATTAAATAACAGATTGAATAGATATCTGAAAATATATAAGAAATCTTATATTTATATACAATCATTCATTCCAACCAATGATACATCTAATATTAATATTAGGGTTACGGTTTATCATGAAGATATGTTAGTTTTGCTACAAAAGTAATTATGGAAATCAAAAATAATGTGTTTGGAAAGAGTCAGTCACAATGCTGGCAATATGTAAACAAGGCCTCTGAGCTTGAGCTGGGGCTTCACAGAGATGGCTACATTTCTAAGATAAAGAAGTTACCAACTGGGCTTCATGGTAACAGCTGGCAGAGAGAAAAAAAAAGAGAAGAAAATAGCTCTGCCCCATTCCCGGTGTCCTTAAAATGTTAACTTGCCCAGAACAGAGAAAAAAAAAACAGAAACAAAAACTGCTTTTTATGAACTTCTGCAGACTGTGAACTTCTGAGCCCCTCCCTTACATGTTGGGTACAAAATTCTGAAACAATTTAAACTTGGGGTGCAGGGGATTAAATGATTACAACAGAAGCAATGCCCTCTAAATCCGGTTGTAACCAAATAGGACTGTTTCCGTGTCTTCGGTGCTATCTTATTTGCCTTACCTTGCCTTGTCCATCCCTTTTCTCATGAAAAGACCAGTCAAGAAACATGGAGGAATGCATGTGCTCTGAAGCAGGAAGTGATTGATAGTGAAACAAATGCCTATAAATTTTCTAACTTGTGGATGAAATATATATCCTATGATGTGCATTAATTGAAGAAATAGTAATCTACCAGTGTTGAATAAAAATGAACGTCAAAATACACATCATGTCCGATTGGAATCTACTTGCATTGATGTTAAACTGGGTCAGGTACTGTAGAAATATTAGGATTTGTGTGCATCATTCACTGAAGTTACTTTTCAGTATAGGAAAGAAATATGTTTTTCAGGTGAATGAATATTTCTAAGAATAATCTTTGGAAAGTTGATTATAAATTTACATATATGAATATGAATGAATTTGGTGAGTGTAAAATAAGACACATATTTCATATTTTGAAAAATCTGGAGAGTATATATATATATATATATATATATGTGTGTGTGTGTGTGTGTGTGTGTGACTAAAGTCATGGTGGCCTGGACACCCTTCTTGTGAACCAGGAGTGATCAAACAGGTCTGCCATTAATACTTTTCCACTTCTCCAATTTGAGGCATTCTGACTTTGGCATTTAGATTCTTTATGTGAAATGGAGTCAAGAAAAAACCGAAGCACTTATGGACTAGCCTCTGCATGGTTTTGAAGAATTCATTTGACCCAAAGGATCCCTATTCCCACTTGTTGGAGGTCAGGAACCTTACAGAGAAAGGCGAGAGACTTCATCTACAATGACTGCAATTTTTGCCATTTTGATTTTGTATGCACACATGGGATCTTTCTTTACATCCACCAGGTGTTGGTAATCTAAGCCACAGCCTCACACAGGGCCAAGAGACTGATTAAGACACATCCCTTTCCAAAGCAGTTAAGCAAAGAGCCACAGGTGATGCCCACTCATTTCCATTTGAAAACTGGTTTCTTCAGGCTTCACAAATGTGTGGCGTGAGGCAAAGCCCTTCCTGACATTCAGGGCAAAAGAACAATAGGTAAGCAAAAGGCCCATAGCAGGGTTTCTCCACTGAGACTTTACTGGTCACACTGATATCTGAGTTTTCTGAGATGCTCGCCATTCCCTCCAGCTATCCAGTACATGGCCATATCACAGAGCTTGGAGGTGGTAAATATCTTGAACACAAAACCATGAGCCTATTCTTGAGTGTAGCCAGAATTCAGGAAGAAAACAGGAACTAAGGAAGTTTGTAGGTGTTGCCCTTCGATAATGCAAGCCACAGTCCATTCATAAATTGGGCAGGATTGATGCTGGGAAGCTTTCTACTAGACAGGACCCATACATTGATGAATTCTCTTTTCTAATGTCTACAACAACAGACACATTGGGATACACAGACATGGAAACACTTGCCTTGTCCAATCACTTACTAGAAACGGTTCACTCCAAACCAAGCAAACCACCTTTCTTACCTTTTCTCAGAACATGAGGTAAAACCACAAACACACAACAAAAACCACAAAGGCACCGCCTTCCCCCAAGTAGGTCTGTGACTATTCGGAGTGTACTCTCACTGGTGAGCCTTACTATGTACCTCCAAAATGGCCTGTCCTGTCTCAGATCTGGTCTCTTTGGCCAACTCTGTGAAATTGTCAGGAGCCCGTGTTAAGCCACTACTTGCTTTCTCTGGAAAGGCCAGTCTTCAAAGCTTTCCTGGCATTTGGCCATTTTCACATCAATAGATACCAAGAAAGACTGACTCTGTCCTTGGAATATCCAAACAAGTGAGCCCACTGGGACTGGGACTAGGACTGGCTCTGGGTGCCTGGATTCCTGTTTCACAAGTTCAGAGAGTTCCATCACCAAGGAATAGAGATGAGGTCACTTCCTTCAGGAACTGAATGAGGTCACTGCCTTTGCAACCACTTTTTCCTAACAGTTGCTTTCAAGGGTCCCATGAGATAGATGCTGTCCCTATTTCTCGTGACACTCTCACCAGTTAGAATAGTATATCACCCATAGGCACCCGTGAACAGCTCTCCACACAGGCCTGGATTGGTCCATCTTCTGTACATTAGGAACAGAGACACTGAGTCAGAAACAACCCCTCTCCAGACAGGGTTGTTTTCCATGGAAGATGACTTTTGCTCTCTCAAGTCCTTAATAGCTGCCTACATCTTCTCCAGGGATTATTTCTGCATTGACCTTTGAGGTTTTCAGCAGGTGATATATCCCCTACATTCCTATATTGTAAGACCAAGACTTTCCCTGCTCCTTTATAAAGTTAGAATGAGGGAATAGTATATGGTTTGGGTTGATTACTTGTTCGATTTGGGTTAGGAATCATTTTGCTGGATGAATAATGGTATTGGAAATCTGCAATATTTATAAAAATATAGAGGTGAAATATATGTATGAAAACAGAAATCTAAGTAATATTTGAAGCCCAGAAAGGGATTGGGGCCTTGATTGGGAGACTTATCTTTGAATTATGTCCTGCACAGATGTCTCAGATAAATCAATACACAATGGCATCGGACCTTGTACCTTGAATGATTGAATGTCGAAGAGAACATCCATTCAAAAAAGGATAGTCAGTAGGATTTGGGAGATAGTCGGTAGATTCAGAAAGAAGAGTGAGTATAGGATTTGGACAAAAAGTTATTTAGCAATTGGGTTTCAGGTAGAGAGTGAATGTAAATGTCAGCACAAATGAACAGTCAAAATGATGAACTGGGAAATTATGAAGGAAAGCCTATATCAATAGAGACATAAGGATATCAGGCAAAGTTTAAAGTGAGTGATAGGATTAGACATTTTCAACAGGGTTGAGTTTGAATATATAATCTTAGAAAGAAACAAGTATGTAGTCAACAATTGGATTGACATTTGAGAGAATTAGGCAACCTGGAGATGGATGTTTTTAGAAATCCATGCTCACTTTAAATTTAGGCTTTGGTACAATCATAAGTGTGACCTTTGCTTTATTTTCCAGAATATTACTGTGATAAAATGTATATGTAGATCAGGTGAAATGAGTATTTCTTCCACCATTTCTGGGAACAATATTTTGAAGACGTATAAATGAGTATTGGGGGTAGAATGTGGTGTAGTATCTGTCTAAGAATATAGAGATAATGCAAGAATAGACCATACTGTGAATAAATAATATAATTGGTCCTCTTTAAATAATGGACTGAGTTGATATCTGAAAATATACAGAAAATCTTGTATTGATATTAAATCATTCATTCCAACCAGTTATACTTCTAATGGTAATATTAGGGTGATATTTCATCATGAAGAGTGTGTGAGTTTTGCTTCAAAAGTGATTATGGAAATCGAATATAATGTGTTTAGAAAGAAGTCTCATGAAAAGTCTTGTCAAAAAACATGGAGGAATACATGTGTTCTGAAGAATGAAGTTATTGAAAGTGAAACAAATGCCTATAAATTTGCTAACTTGTGTATGAAATATATATCTTATGATGTGCATAAACTGAAGAAATAGTAATGTACAAGTGTTGACTAAAAATGAACATCAAAATACACATCACGTTCCATAAATATCTACTTGCATTGGTGTTAAACTGGGTCAGTTACTGTAGAAATATTAGGATTTGTATGCACCATTCACAGAAGTTAGTTTTTAGTTCTAGGAAACAAATATGTATTTTAGGTGGATGAATATTTCTGAGAATAATCTCTTGAATATTTGATTATAAATCCACATACATGAATACGAATGAATTTAGGGAGTGTACATTAAGACCCATATAGTTAATATTATGAAAAACTTGGAGAGTGTATACACACACACACACACACACACACAGACATTAAAAAGTAGCAATATATATGGAAATCGAAATTCATCATGAAATGTATATCATCCACTGATCCAAAAATATTCATTATACTGAACATGATTTTATTTATCATGTTGTTCATCTATGAAGCTCACCCATAGGTTGAATTTTCAATTCCAACTGTGTTTAGGTGGAGTGATCTCTTCTCCCAATTTGTATCTGCAAAGTCAGCCACCTCACAAGAATGTACATGTGATAACAGGTACGATTCAATATGTGCATATGAAATTACATGTGCTGAATTGGCTACAGAGAAATGCAGAAAGGAATTCATCTATTTGTTAACTTTAAAAACACATGGAGAACTATTTCAACAAAATATTGACTAGATTTATAAGTCCTACCCTGTATAATGCAAAAGGCAAGTCCAGCAATACACTATGCCTCGTCTAAACTGCTTGTATTTCTATTCGGTTTGGGTTATTTTTCTCCATCATATTAGAATTAGTAGTCAGAGTCTAGTAGGGTATGGGTTAGTGTCAGGCATTCAGCATTTTGAATGGAAAATAGGAAAATGAATCCAATGTGTATGTAAATATGTGCTTCACAAAAATCTTTGCACTCTAATCCAGAACAATGCCTTGACTTTACCTTCACCCCAAGTAAAACACAATTAGAGTGGAAGAGTTAGAAAATCTGTGAATACATATCTGGAATGTAATATGCTCAAGAGTTCACAACCTTGAAGGTGGCAGAGGAGTTTCCAAAAGTAAGGGACAGGTAAATACTCCACAAAAATGGAGCTCTGCTGGACTAAAGACTTCTGGTGAAACTGCCTCTGAGTTTGGGCACTTGAAATATTTGTTGTTGTCAGGAGTTTTAGCTTTTTTTGTAGAGAGACCATCAAAGCTAGGTATGTATCTAAGTGACCTGGAGGACATGGTTTCTTATTTTCTAATGAACATGAGGCAGCAGTGCTGAATTCTCTCTTTGTAGGTAAACTGTGGCCACTGGGGGGAAAATCTTTCCGTGTGGACTGTAAAGCCATCCAGCAATCCTCCACTTGTCGATGTGTTTCTTGCTGCTGCAATGTGAGTTTGGTATTTGCTTCACAAAATACAAGGAGTTCAACTGGGACACAGTGCTAAAGGGAGTTCTGTCACGTGTGGTGTGTCAGGGTCTGCAGGATAATGCACCAACCAGGCTTCAATCCCATCCTTGACCATACCAATCTGATTCTGAACATTGCCCTGAAAACTCTCCATATAACAAGATGCCTTTACATAGAAGGGTCTGCTGGGTGCACCATGTCAGTCACAAGCCATTTGGAAGCCAATGGCAGATCCACATGGCCCCACCACAGATATTTTATCACACACCTGCACACGACTTTTCTAGGCCCACTTCACATCAGGCTCCAGCTTACTGGCATCTCTGTTCTACACCATTTTCATGGTCATGGGAATTTCAAAAATTTCATGGTATTTATCTAGCCATTTTTCAAGAATGATGTTGGAGGCACTGTGTGTTTAACTTCATTCAGGAACAATTAAATGGTGAGGAAGCTCATTTCAATGAAAGCTCTGGAGAAATCTCACAGGCAAGGCTTCCAAAGAGTGGCCAAAATTTCACAGGAAGCCAGGGCTATTGCTGTCTACAATGTGAGGTCCATTTGTGTTTTGACTCTCAAATATGGCTGCCATGTCTTTCAGAATAAAACCATGTGATATCCTGGCTGAGATTCCCAGTGCTCTGTGGAAAGCAAACCTGGGCCTAGATCTCGGTTTCCAAGGGCGACTCTCATGCGTGACCAACTGAAATCCCAACATATTTCATGATAACACTTCTCTAAGTCAGTTCCAGAACTCAGTCTTTAAGGGGAATCACACCAGAGTTCAGCCCAGGTGTACCCAGTCATATCTTCCAACTACCACACAAATGACCACAATTAAAACCAAAACACTCCCACATGGTCCTCATCTTCTTCCATATATACACTCTCATACTAAGTTCTGTCTGGAGGTTTACATGAGTGGCGAAGTCCAAGACAGTGTCCAAAATAAGCTCTCTTGCCCCTCATTGCCTAAAGTCCTGGTGGCCTGGACACCCTTCCTGTGAACCAGGTGTGATCAAATAGGCCTGCTCTTAATACACCTCTGCTTCTCCAATTTGAGGCCTACTGACTGTCAGGTGTAGATATTTTTATGTGAATTGGATTCATGAGAAAACCAAAGAACCTATGTGCTAGACTCTCCAGGGCTTTGAAGAACTCATTTGACACAAAGGATGCGTATTCTCACTTGATGGAGGTCAGTAGCCTTACAGAGGAAGGCAAGAGACTTCATCCACAGGGACTGCTCATTTGGCCATTTTGGGTATGGATTCACACACGGAATGATCCATCAGGTGATGAGAATCTAAGCCACAGCCTCACACAGGTCCAAGAGGCTGATTCAGACACATTATCAGGATCAATCACCTGTTTTTTTCCTCTGTCTAACTAGCTAGAGAGACCTTCTCTTTTAATTGAATTTTTATCTCTGTCTGACTAGCTTGAGAGACCTTCTCTTTTACTTGAATATTTCTACTATAACTATAATACAACCCAAGAAGATATCACCAAACAAAACTGAACCAGAATGAAACAAAAGTGGAACAACAGAAAATCATTATAATAGCTTTTCTATCCTCCTGAAATGTCCATCTCTTTTTTCTCTCAATCAGTTCCTCAGATGTGAGTGGTTTTTCTTCCATCTTACCCATCTCCAGGGACAGGCAACTTAAAACAAAAGTGAAGCAAAACAAAAGAGGAATTTTAAAATGG
Organism: Callospermophilus lateralis; assembly: GCF_048772815.1. Lineage (NCBI taxonomy): Eukaryota > Metazoa > Chordata > Mammalia > Rodentia > Sciuridae > Callospermophilus > Callospermophilus lateralis. Next base: position 189,676 of record NW_027513356.1, on the reverse strand, counting down.
CTTCCCATCCTCTCGCCCTGCCTTCAGAGGTGAGCAGTTTACCTTATCACTTACCCTCACTCATTCCCCTTGTGGCCCTCCAAATGCCACAGTCTGGCTGGGCAAAATTCAGGAGCCACTTGACAAAAGAAACGAACTTTATTTTAAGAACCACACATGCCAAACAAAACAGCTCCTGAGGAAAACCTTCAGAAACCAACTGCCATCACCGGCTTCCCACAAGCCAGCAGTGACCTACCTCACTTACTTGGCGATGGAACTCTCTGAACTGGAAGCCCAGGACACAGAGCCAGTCCCAGTCTCAGTCCCAGTGGGCTCATTGTTTGGATTTACTAAGGACAGTGTCAGTCTTTCTTGGTACATACAGATGTGAGGATGGCCAAATGCCAGGAGAGCTCTGAAGTGGAGCCTTTCCTGAGAAAGCAGGAAATAGCTGGCTCCTGAAAACTTCACAGAGTTGTCCAAGGAGACCAGATCTGAGACAGCACCGGCCATTTCGTGGGAAAATATTATGGCGCACCAGTCAGAGGAAACTCTGGATAGTCACAGACCTACTTTGGGGAAGGAGGTGACTTGTGGGTATGGGTGTGAGTTTGTGGTTTTGTATCATGTTCTGACAATAGGTAGGAAAAGCAGAATGTTTGCTTTGGGGTGAACTGTGTCTAGTAAGTCCTTTGGCAAGGCAACTGTTTCTATGTCTGTGTATCTCTCTGTGTCCGTGCTTGTAGACCATAGAAGGTGAATTAAAAATTATAGCCAGTTCTCCAAAGGGTATATCTGTAATTTCACCAAGAGACAGAATAGCACAGTTACTAATAATACCAAGCCTACATGATAAATTTTTCAGTCATGCTGTAGAAAGAGGTTCCAAGGGATTAGGCTCCACACGTGTAGATTGGGCTATGTTTCTTTAAATTTAGATTCTCGCCCCATGCTAAAACTAAATATTCAAGGACATGAATTTAATGGGCTATTGGATACAGATGCAGAACTTAGCATCATCTCTCATCAAGAACTTAGCATCATCTCTCGTCAAAACATTGGCCATTGCAACAATACACTCAAATGCTTCAAGGCCTAGGATTGGTGACTAATCCCCATAGAAGAGCAATGGTATTAGATTGGAAGGATCCTGAAGGATGTGAAGGAACTAAACAGCCATATGTATGGATCATCTTCCCATAAATTTATGGGGATGAGATGTCCTAGATCGATTAGGTTTGACATTAACAAATAACATCAATCAAAATGTACCCACAATTATGGTTAGACAAGGTTTTAGGAAAGGAAAAAGATTAGAAAAACAAGAACAAGGTATAGCAGCCCCAATACAAATAGATCAAAGAACAGACAGACATGGGTTGGATTTTAAGAAAGGGCCACTAAGACAATAAAAACTACTTGGAAATCAGAAATACCAGTATGGGTTCCTCAGTGGCCCCTGACTAAAGAAAAGGTACAAGCAACCCATGACATGGTGAAACAACAATTAGCGGAAGGACATATACAACCGTCTGTATCTCCCCATAATACTCCCATTTTTGTCATCAAAAAGAAATCTGGTAAATGGAGATTATTGCAAGATTTAAGAGCCATTAATAATGAGACGGTTATTATGCGACCTGCTCATTTGGGAATTCCTCAATGTTCTGCTTTGCCAAAAACCTGGTATGTTTTAATTATAGATATTAAAGATTGTTTTTATTCAATTGCAATTCATCCTGAGGATAGTCCATGGTTTGCATTTACTATCCCTGCACTGAATCATGAAGGTCCTGATCAGAGATCCAAATGGAAAGTGCTCCCTCAAGGGATGGCTAACAGTCCAACTATGTGTCAAATTTATGTTAACAAATTAATCCAGGCACTTAGAAATCAAAATCCTGAACTACAAATATTTCACTATATGGATGGTGTATTATTAGCACAGAAAGCTAAAAACGCATTGCTAGAATGTTATGCCACACTTACAAACTTATTAAAAAATTATAAACTAGAGATAGCAATAGATAAAGTACAATTAAATTTTTCAATTAATTATTTAGAAGTTCTTTTATCCTCAATCATGGTCCATCCACCAAAAATTCAAATACGAATAGATCAACTCAAATCACTTAATGACTTTCAAAAGTTATTAGGAGACATAAATTGGATAAGGCCTTATCTAGGTATACCAACAGGAGAGTTTGAACCTTTATTTGATATCCTAAAAGGTCTACCAGATCCAAATGCACCCCGAATGTTAACACCTGAAGCAAGAAAGGCATTAAAAATCATTGAAAAATGTATGGAAAATATTCATTTGGATAGAATTGATTTAAGAATGCCTTTATTATTTATTGTACTACCACCAAAAAAATATTCCTACAGAAGTATTTTTGGCAAGAAGGTCCATTATTATGAATACATTTATCTTGTTCTCCTAACACTATTCTTACTAGGTATACTGAGGCTTTAGGACAATTAATACTCAAAGGAATAAAAGCAGCAAAGGGACTGATTGGAATGTCTTCCAATAAAATTATTACTCCATATACTATGAATCAAATTGATGAGTTAGATAATTAGTTAAATACTTGGGCAATAATCATGTGCAAATCTAATGTTTCATTTGATAACCACTTACCATCTAATTTTTTATTGTCTTTTTGGTCATCACATCATGTAATTTTTCCAAAAATGAGAAGAAAAACACCTATTATAAATGCTACAAATATATTCACTGATGGGTCAAATAATGGTACAGCAATAATAGTTACACCTGATCAAACTTTTACATTTTTAGTACGAAAACAATTAGCTCAAAATGTAGAGCTTAATGCAGTATTACAAGCTTTGGTGATGCTTAAAGCATCTGTAATTAATTTATTTTCCGATAATCAGTATATAGTTATTGCTATAATATCACTTGAAGGTGGAAGGATTTCCCCTTCCTCTACTCTTTTCTCTTTGCTTTCCACTATACAAAGTCTAATCTGGGACAGGAAAGATCCGTTCTTTATAGGACATTTCAGGACACATACAGGAATGCCTGGAGCCCTTAGTTTGGGCAATTATTTAGTAGATAAAACAACACATGACATATATACATATTTTCTCTACACTAGAAGAAGCTATAAATTTTTATAAAAAGTTCCATGTCAATGCTAATACTTTACAAAAGCATTTCAAAATAACTAAGGAACAAGCTAGACAAATAATAAAACAATGTCAAAATTGTGTGACCTTTTTACCACAAGTTAATCTTGGAGTCAATCCTAGAGGATTGATACCTAACCATATTTGGCAGATGAACGTCACAAACTTGCCAGAATTTGGAAAATTAAAATATTTGCATGTTACAGTTGATACTTCTTCTGGATTTTTGATGGTCTCCCTTCTTGCTGGAGAAAAAAACTAAAGATGTTATAGCTCATTGCTTACAAAATTTTGCCACTGTGGGCGTTCCAAAAGAGTTAAAAACAGATAATGCCCCTGGTTATATTTCTACCTCTTTTAAACAATTTTGCTCATCATTTGGCATTACTCATATAACAGGAATCCCATACAATCCACAGGGACAAGGCATAGTTGAAATATCACATCAAACTATTAAAACATACATATTAAAGCAAAAAGAAGGAATTGGGAAGGGGTATATATTCCCCAAAGATAAACTTAAAATAACCCTTTTACTCTAAACTTTTTAAATTTGGGTTCATCAGGGCTTAGTGCTGCAGAAAGGCATATATGTCCAAATAATGTACATAAGCCCAACGTACTTTGGAAGGATATTCTAACAGAACAATGGAAAGGTCCTGACCCAGTTATTGTCTGGAGTCCGGGGTCTGTTTTTGTGTTTCTACAGGGAGAAGAGTAGCCAATTTGAATTCCAGAGAGATTAACTAAAGAGATTTCTACAGACCAAAAATAAGATGATTTGGCTCAAATCAATAAGAGCTGATATCCAGAACTCCAGTTTGGCTGTTCTTACATCTGTGACAGAACCAGAATGTTTTTTTCAACATCTATTTTATCATTGCCCTTTCTCATATCATGAAGTTTTATTTTGTTTTTTTTTTTAGCTCATACAGACCTAGGTTAATGTTTTGCTGATCAGTTCTATTTTTGGACAATAGAGTTTTTAGACATTGCAATGGAGATTTCACCTGTAAAAAGTCATAAGGCCTTTAATATTATGTCATGTGTTGTATGTATTATATTAGGTGTGCACACTTGTGTTTTGTGTTATATGTTTGATTTCAGCATGTTTTCTGTGTTGACTATATTCTTTTCAAGTTGATATACTTTGTCTTCATTATCTGATGTTCTGACTTCTACTTGATCTAGTCTGTTTGTAATATTCTCATTAGCACTTTTAATCTGATTTACGGTTTCTTGCATTTCTATGATTACAACTTGATTATTTTTAACACCTCTATCTCCTGATAAAGCTCATTCTTTGTGGATTTAATTTGTGTGGTTAGTTCCTCTTCAAAATATACTTTCAATGCTTGGATTTGCTGTCTCATGTCTTCTCTAATATTCCGTTCCATCTGAATTAGGAATGCCTTGATTTCTTTCCCTATCCATATTTCTGATTCTTCTAGGTCCTCCTGTATATTTAGATTGTACAGCATTGTTCGTAACCCTTTTTCCCTTGTTTTTTCATATTGTTCACGTTGCTTTCCAGCTCTGTTTGACTGCTTTGTAACTGCTTTCTCCTATACATTTGTTTTGGCTTTGTATATCTCTGTTGTCTCTCTTTTGTGGTGGGAGATTATGCCTAGAAATTTTGGGCTTTGTTGTACTTTAAAGCTGATTCATTCAATTCATATAAGGCTTCTAGGTTCTGTATGCATATAATGATTTGCTGTTTGTTCTTAGGACTATATGTTTAGGTTGGGTGCTCTTGTGGTACAATGGTTAGTATGACTTGGCTACTTTAGAAGATTGCTCCACTGAAGGTGGATACTACCAGGCAATTGGATCAGGGTGTTGGTAGTAGCTAGGTATTTAGGAGTCTTATAGACAGCCTCGAGACATTCACCTATTTGCATTTAGACAATTACACACAATGGAAGATGTAATGCTTGGGATGAGAGTTGGGCGGTAGGAGAATGAAGGTGCTCTTAAAAAGAAAAAATGATAGAGGGAGAGATAGATTAGAGGGGAATGAAAAGAACAATAAAACTTGAAATGGGATAGAAAGAGAGAAGGAAAAGGGGGGAAAGGAACAGGGAGAGAAGAAGGAGAGAAAAAAATATCAACAACAGCAACAACAACAACAACAAAAAAAATTAAAGTCTTAGAGATCCACCTTCTTCTCTTCCAGTAGGCAGAGCTGTGCCTTCCAAGCGGAGTGTCTGCTCTCTACCTGCCGAGAGCTATCCCTGTACTGCGTCTTCTGGGGGTTTCTCAGACTTGTCAGTCAAGAGCCATTTCACTTCTCCAGCTCTTAACCCCCTTCCTCCTGTCAGCCTGCCAGCCAGGTCCTGTTTCCCAGAAGTGATTCTCCAGAGATCTAGTTACACTTGCAGCCCCACCGAGTGTCCCTTTTAAGCCCCAGTGCTGTGGTAAACTGGCGGCTAAGACCTTAGGGGTCACCGCTGGTGATATGGGGGCCTTTGGTCTGGGCTCCCCTCTGCTTCCCTACGGACATGACCCCTGAGAAGTCAATGAAGTTTCCTGGCTGCTTGTATCAGTATGGGGAGTCACGCACCTGCTAAAGTGGATTCTGCTGGGAAGGAATTTCGCCAGCCGAACTCCGATGACGTCAACTCTCTGCTATGGCGGGCCCCAGGCTTCTTGCCGGATTGACCGAGGGGAGGGGTGGCACTGGCCCGGCCCGGTTCGCCTCAGCTCCTGGCGCGTGGAGGCTTGGCTAAAGACTTATTCCTGCCAAGCTGTGTCTCAGCGTCTAGCAGGACCCAGTCACTTTGGCTGCGGGCGGGTGGATGGATCTGCAGCTGTGCCCGCGGTGCGCGGACTGTGGCTGGTGAATCTCGAACTCCGCGTCTAGTGGCAGGGTCCCGCTCGTCCGGGTCACACAGACGCTTCAAAAAAATTCTAGTAGCTCCCGGGCGGTCTCCCTTCAGTGGAATTTTGCTAGGAGAATCTCCGTTGGTAGAATCCAAGAGTTATCCTTGCGACTTTATGACCCCATCACTGTGAGTGCATTAAAAGCGCAGCCTCTCTGCCCGCCGCCATGTTGGATCCACCTTTTCTTTGCATTATATTTAATAATTCTCTTCGAGACAATGTAAATTGTTAAGAAAATTGTTTTCTTTTAGTGCCTTTTGGAATGTTACATAATTCTTTCTTTAGGCATTGTTGCCAGAATTTCTAACTTCATCCCAGTGCATGTGAAGACAAAGATAAAACCAATCTACAGCTTCTGCAATAGCCATCACTGAACTGCTTGCAGAACTTGCCTGGACTATGTATCACTTGTATGCATTGTGAACTCACCTGCATGCATTGTGAACTATCTGTTGGTGCAGCGACTTGTGGTAGTGTTGGGGTATTTCTCTGATGATGTCATCGGTGGTACAATTTTTTCAAAAAGAGCCATCAATTGCCTTGGTGTATCTTCCTCCCTTCTGCTTGTCATGGTCGTTCAGCTAAAATTTGGGTGCCAACAGAGATGAGGCAAAGAACCTCACCCGCCCCTGGTACAAAGACCTCTCCACAGGTGTGGATGTATACTGGACCTGTAGTCAGTGATGGGTAAGATCCAATTACAATGGTACCAATCTAAGACAGGAGGCTGACACCTTGAGGTCAGCTCATTCGATAATGGGTAAGGACCATATGTACTATTGGACAACCTAAGGCAGGCACGGTCCCTAAGCCACATGCTTGTTGTTTAAACAGAGAGGGTTAGATGTTGAGAGCCACAGCCCAGGGGGCCAAAGCAAACTTTCAGACTGCCAGCTGATGGTTGGCTCACAGCGGCCTCAGCAACATCTAGCTGATTGGCTCCTCTGCAGTGATGCCCATTGGGGTGTTTCCCCACCCTTTCAAATTATGGAGCTGCTTCTTGGGGGACTTTTTTGGCTCTGCTCAAACAACCCAGCCAATCGACCTCAAGAGCAGGAGGAGTGATGAGGTTGAGAGCTTGTGGGAACCCGGTGGTGGCAGTTGTGCTCTGAGTGTTTTTCCGGAGGAGCTATTTTTTGGCGTGTGTGGTTCTAAAAATAAAGTTAGCTTTTGACAAGTGGCTCCTGAATTGTGCCCAGCCAGACTGTGGCAATCCTAAAGTGATGGAGCAAAATAACCAAAACAGAATAGAAATACAAGCAGTTCAGAGGAGGCATGGTGTATAGCCGGACTTACCTTTTGTATGATAAAGGGTAGGTGTTATAAATCAAGTCAATATTAAATTGAAGTAGTTCTCCGTGTGTTTTAAAGATAACAAATATGTGAATTCCTGTCGCCCTTTATCTGTATCCTATTCAGCACATGTATTTTTGTATGCACATATAGAATCCTACCTGGTAACACATGTACACTTTTGTGAGGTGGCAGACTTGGCAGATACAAATTGTCAAAAGAGATCACTCCTCCTGAACGTTGTTGGAACTGAAAATTAAAACTATGGGTGAGCTTCCTAGTTGAACAAGATAATACATAAATCCATGTTCAGTAAAATGAATATTTTTGGATCTGTGAATGATATATATTTCATGATAAATTTCGATTCGCATATATATTGCTACCTTTTAATGTCTGTGCGTGTGCGTGTGTGTGTGTGTGTGTGTGTGTGTATACACACACACTCTCCAGATTTTTCAGAATATAAAATATATGTGTCTTATTATACAATCCCTAAATGCATTCATATTCATGTATGTGGATTTATAATCAAATGTTCACAAAATTATTCTCAGAAATATTCATCCACCTCAAATACATATTGTTTCCTAGTACTGAAATCTAAATTCAGTGAATGGTGCATAGAAGTCCTAATTTTTCTACAGTAACTGACCCACTTTAACATCAATGCAAGTAGATTACTATGGTACATGATGTGTATTATGACGTTCATTTTTATTCAACAATGTTACATGACTATTTCTTCAGTTTATGCACATCATAGGATAAATATTTCATTCACAAGTTTGCAAATTTATAGGCATTTGTTTCACTTTCTATCACTTCCTGCTTCAGTACACATATATTCCTCCATGTTTTTTGACTGGTCTTTTCATGAGAATACTTTTCATTTTAGATTTCAATAATCATGTTGAAGCAAACCTCACACACTCTTCATGGCAAATCATAACCCTAATATTACCATTAGATCTATAAATGGTTGTAATGAATGTATGTATATCAATATAAGATTTCCTGTATATTTTAAGATATCAATTCAATCCATAATTTAAAGTTGGAACCAGTTATATTATTTATTCACAGTATTGTCTATTCATTCATTTTATCAATATTTGTAGACACAGTGTAGACCTATTTGTACACCCAATACTAATTTATACATCTTCAAAATATTGACCACATAATTGGTGGAAGAAATACTCATGTCACCTGATCTACATATACACTTTATCACAGTAATATTCTGGACACAAAATGCAAAGTTCACACTTATGATTGTACCAAAGCCTAAATGGAAAGTGAGCATGGATTACTAAAAACATCCAAGTCCAGATTGCCTAATGCTCTCAAATGTCAATCCTATTGTTGCTAAATATTTGTTTCTTTCTAAGATTGTATATTCAACATCTACCATGCTGAAAATGTCTAATCCTATCACTCAATTTATACTTTGCTTGATTTCTTCCTGTCTCTATTGATATCTGCTTCCCTATATATTTTCCCCAGTTAATCATTGTAACTGACTCATCATATGTGCTGACATTTACATTCATTCTCCACCAGAAACCCTATTGCTAAAGAACTTTTGGAGCAAATCCTATACTCACTCTTCTTCCTAAACCTACTGACTATCTTTCCATTCCTACCAACTACCCTTTTTAAGTGGATGTTTTCTTCTACATTTGATCATCCAATTTACAAGGTCCTATGCCATTTTTTATCGATTTATCTGAGACATCTGTGCAGAAGGTATTTCAAAGCTAAGTATCCCAATCATGGACCCAATGCTCTTCTGGGCTTCAAATCTTACCTAGACTTCTGTATTCATACTTATATTTCACCTATATATTCTTGTAAATATCACAAGTTCCCATTGCCATTATTCATCATGCAGAATGATTCCTAACCCAAATCAAACCTGTTATTACCCTAACCATACACTGTTCCCTCAATCTAACTTTACAGAAAAGCAGGGACAGAGTTGGTCTTACAATCAGGAGTGTAGGGGATCTTCCACCTGCTGAGAACCTCAAAGGTCAATACAGAAATAATCCATGGAGAAGATGTAGGCAGCAATGAAGAACCTGAGGGAGGAAAAGTCAACTTCCATCGTAAACAACCTGGTCAGGGTGAAGGGCTGTGTCTGAATCAGCCTCTCTCTTCTTAATGTAGAGAAGATGGACCAAACCAAGCCTGTGTGGAGAGCTGTTCCCAGGTGCCTATGGTTGATATATCATTCTAACTTGTGAAAATGTCACAGGAAGTAGGTGCACCCTCCATCTCATGGGACCCTTGGAAGCAACTGTTAGGACACAGTGTTTGCCAAGGCAGTGACTTCATTCACTTCCTGAAGGAAGTTACCTCACATAACTTCCTTGGTAATGGAACTCTATAAACTTGGGATTCAGGAAGCCAGGAGACCACAGCCAGTTCCAGTCCCAGTTCCAGTGGTCTCACTTGTTTGAGTAAACCAAGGACAGAGTCAGTCTTTCTTGGTTCCTAGTTATGTGAGGATGGCCAAATGCCAGGAAAGCTAAGAAGAGGGGCCTTTCCTGAGAAAGCAGGTAGTGGATCACCAGTGACTTCTGACAACTTCACAGAGTTGGCCAAGGAGACCAGAACTGAGACAGCACAGTGCATTTCGTGGAAATATAGTATATCCCACCCATCATAGGACACTCCGGATAGTCACAGACCTACTTTGGAGAAGGTGCTGCCTTTTTGAGTGTGGGTGTGAGTTTGAGAATATGTAGGAAAGGCGACTTGTTTGGTTTGGAGAGGACTTTATCTAGTATGTCCTCTGAAAAGGTGAGTGTTTCTATTACTGTGTATCCCACTCTGTTTGTGGTCTTGGTATTAGAAAAAGAATGCATCATGGATGTGTTCTGTCTAGTAGAAAGCTTCCCAGCATTCATACTGCCAATTTATGAATGGATTGCGGCTAGCCTGATCAATGGGCAAAACCTACTATCTTTCTAAGTTCCTGTTTTCTTCCTGAATTCTGGACACTCTCCAGAATAGGCTCACAGTTTTGTGTCCAAGCTATGTGGCACCTCCAAGCTCTGTCACATGGCCATGTACTGGAGAGCTGAAGGGAAGGGGAGCATGTCAGAAAACTCAGATATCATTGTGACCAGGAAAGTCTCAGTGGAGAAACCCTGCTTTGGGTCATTTGCTTACCTATTTTTCTGTTGCCCTAAATGTAAGGAAAGTCTTTGGCTCAGGCCACATTTTTGTGAAGCCTGAAGAAAACAGTATTCAAATGGAAATGAGTGGGCATCACCTGTGGCTCTTTGCTTAATTTCTTTGGAAATGGATGAGGTTGAATCAGCCTCTTGGCTCTCGGTGAAGCTGGGGCTTAGATTGTCAGCACCTGATGGATCTAAAGAAAGATCCCATGTGTGCATCCATAACCAAAATTCAAAAAGTTCAGTCATTGTGGATGAAGTCTCTCACCTTCCTCTGTTAGGTTCCTGACCTCCATCAAGTGTGATTATGGACCCTTGGGTAAAATGAGTTCTTCAAAGCCCTGCAGATGTGCTAGTGTTTTCTCATGACTACAAACCACATAAAGAATCTATACCTGACAGTCAGTAGGCCTCAAATAGTAGAAGCAGAGCAGTATTAATGGCAGGCCTATTTGATCACTCCTGGTTGACAGGAAGAGTGTCCAGGCCGCACTTACTTTATGCAAATGAGGGACAAGGAAGCTTATATTGGACACTGTCTTGAGCTGCGCCACTTATGGATACCTCTTGCCAGAAGTTATGATGAATGTCTATATGGAAGAAAATGAGGGCCATGTGGGAGTGTTTTGGTTATAATTGTGGTCATTTTTGTGGCAGTTGGAAGAGATGACTCGGTCCACCAGGGCTTCACTCTTGGGTGATTCCCCTTATAGACTGAGTTCTGGAACTGACCTCAGAGTAGTATTGCCATGAATTGAATTGGGATTTTAGGAGACCACGCATGAGATTCACGCTTGGAATCTGAAATCTAGTCCCAGGTTGGTTTTCCACAGAGCACTGGGAATCTCAGCCAGGATATCACATGATTTTATTATGAAAAACATGGCAGCCATAGTTGAGAGTCAAAACACACATGGACCTCACATTGTACAGTTCAATGGGCCTGGCTTCATGTGACCTTTTGGCCACTCTTTGGGAAGCCTTTCCTGTGAGTGTTGTCCAGAGAATTCATTGAAATGAACTTCCTCACCATTTAGTGCTTCCTGAATGAATTGAAACCCACAGTGCCTCCAACTTCATCCTTGAAAAATGGCTAGATGAATACCATCAAATTTTTGAAATTCCCATGACCAGGTGGCACTGGAGAAACTTTATATGTCCTGTTGCTGATCATGAGTATACAATACAGTGCCTTGATTAACTGGGTTTCATGAAAATGTTGAAGAACAGTGATGCCAGTAAGTTGGAGCCTCCTGAGTAGTGGGCCTAGAGTAGTGGTGTGCAGGTGTGTGATAAAACATCTGTGGTGGAGTCATGTGGACCTGCCATTGGCTTCCAAATAGCTTGTGACTGACATAGTGTAGCCAGCAAACCCTTATATGTAAATGCATCTTGTTATATGGAGAGTTTTCAGGGCAATGTTCAGAATCCGGTTGCTATGGTCAAGGGGGCAAGCTATGTGGGATAGAGGCCTGGTTGGTGCATTCTCTTGCAGACCCTGACACACCACACATGACAGAACTCCCTCTAGCACTGTGTCCCAGTTGAAATCTTTGTATTTCACGAAGCAAATACCAAACTCCCAGTGCAGCAGCAAGAAACACCACGAAAATTGGAGGATGACCAAATGGTTTCAGAGTCCTCACAGGGAGACACATAGCCCCCAGTGGCCACAGTTTACCTACAAAGAGATAATTCAGCACTGCTGTCTCATGTTCATTGGAAAATAAGAAACAAGATCCTTCAGGTCACATAGATGCAGATCCAGCTTTAATTGTCTCACCACAAATGAAGATTAAGCTCCTGACAACAACATATATTTCAAGTTCCCAACCTCAGAGGCAGTTTCTCAAGAAGTCTTTAGGCCAGCAAAGCTCCATTTTTGTGGAGGGTTTACCCTGTTCGTTACTTTTGTAAACTCATCTACCACCTCCAAGTTTGTGAACAACTGAGCATATTGCATTCCATATATATATATATATATATATATATATATATATATATATATATATATATATATATACAGATTTTCGAACTCTTCTCCTGTAATTGTGTCTTACTTGGGGCAAAGGTAATGTCAAGGCATTGTTCTGGATAAGAGTGGGAAGATTTTTCATAGCACATAATTACATACACATTGGATACCTTTTCCAATTTTCCATTCGAAATACTGAATCCCTGACACTAACCCATAGCCTACTAGACTCTGACTACTTATCCTAATATGATGGAGAATAATAATCCAAACAGAATAGAAATACAAGCAATTCAGAGGAGGCATGGTGTATAGTTGAATTTGCCTTTTGCATTATGTAGTGTAGGAGTTATAAATCTAGTCAACTTTTGTTGAAATTGTTCTCCATGTGTTTTTAAAGTTAACAAATATGTGAATTCCTGTCTCCCTTTCTCTGTAGCCTATTTGCACATGTATTTTTATATGCACATATAGAATCCTACAAGGTACAACACGTACATTCTTGTGAAGTGGTTGACTTGGCAGATACACATTGTGAGAAGAGATCACTTCTCCTAAATGCTGTTGGAAGTTAAAATTCGAACTCTCTGTGAGCTTCCTAGTTTAACAACATTATACATAAATCCATGTTCAGTAAAATGAATATTTTTGAAACTGTGGATGATATATATTTCATGGTGAATTTCAATTGTCATATATATTGCTACTTTTCAATGTCTGTGTGCATGTGTGTGTGTGTGTGTGTGTGTATATATATATATATATATATATATATATATATATATATACACAAACTTTCCAGATTTTTCAAAATATGAAATACATGTGTCTTATTATACATTTCCTAAATTCATTCATATTCATATATGTGAATTTATAATCAACTTTTCACAAGATTATCGTCAGAAATATTCATCCACCTGAAATACGTATTTGTTTCCTAGTACTGAAAACTATCTTCAGTGAATGGTGCCTACAAATCCTAAAATTAATACAGTAACTGACCCAGGTTAACATCAATGCAAATTGATTCCTATGGGACATGATGTGTATTTTGACGTTCATTTTTATTCAAAACTGGTACATTACTATTTCTTCAGTTTATGCACATAATAGGATATATATTTCATCCACAAGTTCGCTAATTTAGAGGCATTTGTTTCACTTTCAATCACTTCCTGCTTCAGAACACATGTATTTTTTCATGGTTCTTGACTGGTCTTTTCATGAGACTTCTTTCCAAACACATTTTTTTTGATTTCCATAATCACTTTTGAAGCAAAACTCACACACTTTTCATGATAAACCATAACCTTAATTTTACCATTAGATGTATAACTAGTTGGAATGAATGTATGTATATCAATATAAGATTTCTTATATATTTTAAGATATGAATCAAATGCATTACATAAAGTGGAACCAGTTATATTATTTATTAACAGAATGGTCTATTCATGCATTAGCTCTATATTCATAGACACAAGGTACAGGTCTTTGTACCCCCAATACTAACTTATTAATCTTCAAAATATTGCTCCCAGAAATGATGGAAAATTACTCATGTCACCTGATCTACATATACATTTTATCACAGTAATATTCTGGACACAAAATGCAAGGTTCACACTTATTATTGTACCAAAGCCTAAATTGAAAATGAACATGGATTACTAAACACAGCCATGTCCAGGTTGCCTAATGCTCTCAAATATCAATCCAATTAGTGACTACATATTGGTTTCTCCTAAGATCATATATTCAAATTCAACCCTATTGAAAATGTCTAATCCTATCACCCACTTTATACTTTGCCTTATTTCGTAATATCTCTATTGATATCTGTTTTCCTACATATTTTCTCCGGTTCACTATTTTGACTGACTCTTCACATGGGCTAACATTTACATTCACACTCTAAACAAAACCCTATTGATAAAGAATATTTTTTTTCCAAAACCTATACTCACTCTTCTTCCTAAACCTAACAACTATCTTCCTAATCCTACCGACTATCCCTTTTTGACTGAATGTTCTTTTCTACACCCAATCATCAAAGTAAACATTGGGCGAGCTTCGGAGGAAGAGACCACCAAAAGACTATCTCATGCAACAGCAAAGGGTTTATAGGGGGTCAGCATGCAGGGGGTCCGAGCTCACTTGAATAGAGCAGAGAGCCCTGAGAAGAGCTTAAGCAGAGCTTATATACTTTCTTTGGGGAGGGCAGGGAGCGAAGTTTATTGATGGGTGAGGGAGAGTGGGCGGTTTGCATTCAACCGGGTGAGGGAGTACATTCTGCAGTTTGGCATTTGGGGACAGGACATTCTGGGAACAAGATTAGCAAACAGTTCTCAAGATTTCAACAGTGTTTTGTTAAGCATACAGAAAAAAAAAGTGACAAGTACATATTTTATTAATCTTTCATTCCCCACTTCTTCTTCTAGCTACTTTTAATCATAAAAGTGATCATTGGGGGGTGTCACTTTCTATGTCTGCTAGTGGGGTATTACCATAAGTTTAACTTGTCCAATTTGAGCTTAGAGAAAAGAAATTACACGGTTGAGCAAACAGGGTTTTATAGTTAGCAATAATATGGAGATTATTATCGGACAGGCCAGGGTTGATAAAAAAGTAGTCAAACAGGGGGACTAGGTGAACCAAGACTCAAACCACTTTTTTTGGTCCTCTCACTCTCTCATTGACGCTCTTCAAGGTGTCTTTTTAATTTAATCATTTTTTTTTACAACAACATTATGCTCGGAATAAACACAAAATTCTTCCCAGGAAGTGACAAATACCTATTTTATAAACCTTTCACTTCCGACTATCCCTTTTTGACTGGATGTTCTCTTCGACATTCAATCATCGAAGGTACAAGGTCCTATGCCATTGTATATTGATTAATCTGACACATCTGTGCACAACCTAATTCAAAGCTAAGTATTCCAATCAAGGGCCCAATGCTCTTTTGGGCTTCAAATCTTACCTAGATTTCTGTTTTCATACATATATTTCACCTATATATTCTCATACATATCGCAGGTTCCCAATACCATTATTCATCCAGCAGAATGATTCCTAACCCAAATCACACATGTTATTAACCCTAACCATACACTGTTCCCTCAATCTAACATTACAGAACAGCAGGGACAGAGTTGGTCTTACAATACAGGAATGTAGTGGATCTTCCACCTGCTGAAAACCTCAAAGGTCCATGCAGAAATGATCTCTGGAGAACATGTAGGCAACTATGAAGGACGTGAGAGAGCAAAAGTCATATTCCATGGAAAACAACCTGGTAAGGATGAAGGGTTGTGTCTCATTGACCCTCTCTCCTTAATGTAGAAAAGATGGACCAACCAAGGCCTTGGTGGAGAGCTGTTCCTGGGTTCCTATGGTTGAGATACCTATCTAACTTGTGAAAGTGTCAGAGGAAGTATGGAAGCAACTGTTCGGAAAAAGTGGTGGCTAAGGCAGTCACC
Organism: Callospermophilus lateralis; assembly: GCF_048772815.1. Lineage (NCBI taxonomy): Eukaryota > Metazoa > Chordata > Mammalia > Rodentia > Sciuridae > Callospermophilus > Callospermophilus lateralis. The sequence continues at coordinate 173,711 of NW_027513356.1, read as the reverse complement.
ACATTCAGTTCCTGAAGGAAGTGACCTCACCTCACTTCCTTGGTGATGGAACTCTGTGAACTTGGGATCCAGGAAGTCAGGCATCCAGAACCAGTCCAATTCCCAGTACAGTGGGATCACTTGTTTAAATTTACCAAGGACAGAGTCAGTCTTTCTTGGTACCTACTGATGTGAGGATGGCCAAATGCCAGGAAAGTTTGAAGACTGGCCTTTCCAGAGAAAGCAAGATGTGGCTCACCGCGGGCTCCTGATATTTCACAGAGTTGGCCAAGGAGACCAGATCTGAGAAAGGACAGGACATTTCTGGGGAACATAGCATAGCCCACCATTCAGAGGACACTCTGGATAGTCACAGACTTACTTTGGGGAAGGAGGTGCCTTTTTCAGTGTGCGTGTGAGTTTGTGGTTTTGTCTTATATTCTGAGAATAGGTAGGGAAGGCGGCTTGCTTGGTTTGGAGTGGAATGTTTCTAGAAAGTCTTTTGACAAGGCGAGTGTTTCTATGTCTGTGTATCCCACTGTGTCCGTGGTTGTAGACATTAGAAAAGAGAATGAATCAATGGATGTGTCCTGTCTAGTAGAAAGCTTCCCAGCATTCATCCTACCCATTTTAGGAATGGATTGCAGGTTGCCTTATCGATGGACAACATGTACTGTCTTCCTAAGTTCCTGTTTTCTTCCTGAATTCTGGCCACTCTCCAGAATAGGCTCATGGTTTTGTGTCCAAAATATGTACCACCTCCAAACTCTGTGACATGGCCATGTAATCCATAGCTGAAGGGAATGGCAAGCATCTCAGAAAACTCAGATATCAGTGTGACCAGGAGTGTCTCAGTGGAGAAACCCTGCTTTGGCCCTTTTGCTTACCTATTGTTCTGTTGCCCTGAATGTCAGGAAGGTCTTTGCCTCAGGCCACCCTTTGTGAAGCCTGAAGAAAACAGTTTTAAAATGGAAATGAATGGGCATCACCTGTGGCTCTTTGCTTAATTACTTTGGAAAGGAATGTCTCTGAATCAGCCTCTTGGCCCTGTGTGAGGCTGTGGCTTAGATTATCAGCATCGGATGGATCTAAAGAAAGATCCAATGTGTGCATCCAAAACCAAAATGGCAAAAAATCAGTCATTGTGGATGAAGTCTCTTGCCTTCCTCTGTTTGGTTCTTGACCTCCATCAAGGGAGTATTGGGATTTTCTGGGTCAAATGAGTTCTTCCAATCCCTGCAAAGGTGCTTGGGTTTAATAATGACTCCAAATCACATAAGGAATCTATACCTGACAGTCAGTAGGCCTCAAATTGCAGAAACAGAGCAGTATTAATGGCAGAACTATGTGATCAATCCTGGTTCACAGGAAGGGTGTCCAGGCCACCCTGAATTTAGGCAAATGAGGGGAAGGGAGCTTATTATGGACACTCTATTGGGCTGTGCCATTTAAGGAAACCTCCAGCCAGAGGTTATGATGAGTGACTATATGGAAGTAGATGAGGGCAATGTGGGATTGTTTTGATTTTAATTGTGGTAACTTGTGTGGCTTTTGGATGAGATGACTGTGTTCACCTGGGCTTTAACACTGGCGTGATTCTCCTAAGAGACTGAGTTCTGTAACTGACTTCAGAGTAGTAATTGCTTTGGAAATGGATATGTTTTAATCAGCCTCTTGGCCCTGTTTGAGGCTATGGCTTAGATTATCAGCACCAGATGGATCTAAAGAAAGATCCCATGTGTGCATCCAAAACCAATATAGCCAAAATAGCAGTAATTGTCGATGAACTCTCTCGCCTTCCTCTGTAAGGTTCTGAAAGAATAAAAGAAATTGAAATTGAAATGTAAAGAACCAGGTTTTGTAAAGTTTCCAAGCTGCACTCAGCACCTGAAATTCCTGTGGCAGTTAAGACAATTCCCGGATTTGCACATTAGATGTGTGTTGAAATCTTCCCTGAGGACCTAGTTACTTAACAGCCCCTCCCCAGAAACCATGCAGCTCACCACGTATACATCACAGTGCATCCACCAATCAATTTAAATGTATACCCCTTCTTAGGGCTGACCAATCACCCCCTGCCCAACCTGTTCCCGCCAATGAATGTGCTAATCATGTTTTAGAGTTGTTATTTGATTTTCCCGTGGAATATGATGATTTGCTAAAGGAGGCTATGATGTGTGTAAAGTCCCTACCCTCTCTAAAGAATGTATATAAACTCCGCTCGAGTGGTTCTTAGGGCTCTTTGTTCTTTGCTCCTCTGAAGTGAGCCCTGAGCTCCAGCACTCTATACCCCCAATAAACCCTTTGGTGTTGCATGAGAAAGCCTGTTGGTGGTCTTTTCCTCCGATGTTCGCCCCACCTTTTCATCTGGAGGCCCCAGGTGAGATATCCGGCGCAGCGGACGAAAGACCCCAAGGGACTCCTCTCAGGGTAAGAAAGGCGCCTCTTTCTGGTTTCGGGTTTCAGGTGAGGGCTTGGCAAAATGGCTGTCGGTGAAGAGCATTAGCTCTCTCTGACGGTGGCTGGCAGACGTGTCACAGAGCTACTGGCCACGTCCCTGGGGGACACTCCAGAGGATGAGGGAAATCAAGGAATATTAGTTTCCTCAACTCGGTTATATTTTGCTTCAGGATTCGGTTTGCCAGCCCATCAGGTTTTGCTGGCTACACAGTTTTGTTCATTGTCCCGAACTCATGTTGAGTTTACTGTCTGTCTTTATTGTCTAACCCATCAGGTTTTGCCAGTTACTGAGTTCTAATATTTGTCTTGGACCCATGTTAAACGTTTACTGTTTGTCTTTGTGTTGTGTTTGTGTCTTCACTGTCTCTTTTTGAGTAACTCCCATTATGGGACAAAGCACTTTCATGCTTCTGTCGCTGACCCTTGATCATTGGACTGATGTCCGCTCAAGGGCCCAGAATCATTATTTTTCAGTTAAATGTCAGACCTGGCATACTCTCTGTGCTTCAGAATGGCCCATCCTCAAAGTCGGGTGGCCCGCAGAAGGATCCTTCTACTTCCCTCTAATCCGAAAAGTCAGAGATATTGTCTTTCAGCCGGGACCACGTGGCCACCCAGATCAACAGCCATATACCCCTTCCCCAGGATCCTATCATTCAAACCTTCCGTTCCCTCCCCATCTTCCCCCCATTCTTCCTGAGTCACAAGACTGGACAATCCTCCCCCTCCTTATCCTCTACCCTCGCTCCCCAACCGCCAACACATTCCAGATGATTCTCCCACCACTGACTCAGCCTCTCCGCCACTAGAGGCAATTGGGCCAGACCCAAGCCCTCCAAGGGACTTCTCCGAAGCATCAGCAGCCCCTCCTTTTCTGGTGGAAGCTGGGCCACCTGAAGAAACCCGCCAGCTACGGAAAATAGAAAACTCAGAAGCCACTGTGATGCTCCCTCTTCGTCCTTATGGGCCCATGAACCGACAAAACTGGGACCCCAACACCTTTGAAGGTTGGTAGCATTTGTCCACTTATCACCGGGCTCTAATAGCGGGGCTCCGAGTGGCCGCCAGAGGGCCGACTAATTTGGCCATGGTAAGAGAGATAATCCAAGGTCCTAATGAGTCTCCCTCTATGATTCTGGAGAGAATTATGGAAGCAAATAGAAAATATACTCCTTTTGATCCTCAGGCAGAGGACAAAAAAACCTCTGTTGCAATGGCCTTTATCCAGCAGGCTGCCCTAGATATTAAGAGAAAGTTACAACGTCTAGATGGATTACACGATATGACCTTAAGAGATTTAGTCAGATAAACTGAGAAAGTATATTATAAGAGAGAAACTGAGGAGGAATGGGAACAGATGAGAGAGAAGGAAAGGGAACAAAAGGAGGATGAAAGGAGCAAAAGGCAGACTAAATCATTGGCTAAGGTTTTGGTCAGAGCAGCAAATAGACCAGAAGTTAAAAAGCACGGAGACATGAAGGGATACATGGGCCCATGCCAAAGGCTGCCCCTGGCCTCAGATCAATGTGCCTACTGTAAAGAAAAAGAAAACTTGGACAAAGAGTGGCCCAAAAAGAGGCAGAGAAACCAGTATAGGACGAGACTTGAAGGATCCAGCCACTGCCTCACCCTGAAGTCGTATGGTTTAGGAACGAGAGCAGCTTCCTCCAAGATGGTACGTGGTGGGCTGGAGCAGCAGTAGTTAGCAAATCTAATGTCATCTGTTTCTCTGGTCTCACAGAAGAGACATCAGTCCAAAAGGCAGAACTGATTGCCCTTATGAAAGCATTGGTACTAGCAACAGGCAAAAGGGCCACCATATACACTGATAGCCGCTATGCATTTGCCACTGCAAATGTGCACGGGGCTATTTACCAGCAAAGGTAGCTATTAACCTCAGCTGGGAAAGAAATAAAGAAATAAAGAACAAAGATATGATCCTCCACCTTCTCTCAGCAGTGCAGGGCCCTACGGACCTAGGCATAGTGCACTGTCCAGGGCACCAGAAGGAAAACGACCCCGTGGCGGTTGGAAACAGAAGGGCAGATGAGGAAGCTAATTGGCAGCCCTAAACAGAGTGCCTCTGTTCACTTTTTCCACACCGGGGGGAACAACAATCAGGAGACTTGGCCGCACCGGAACATTCAGGCAACTTATCATCTGAGGAGACAGATACAGAACTCTGGGAACCTACAGAGCCAAGTACACAATTTTCAAAAGCCCACCTTTATCTCAAAGACATACACCAGCTCACCCACTTAGACTCTAAGAAGTTATAGGCACTCTTAAAGGACCAAAGGAAGGAATTATTATTGACTGACTCAAAGAGGAAAGAAATAACTGCGCAGGTGACTACAGCTTGTCAAGTTGGCCAATTAGTTAATACTTACCCATCGAAGCTTACTTCAGGGAAGCGCTTATGAGGAATCAGACCAGGACAATTCTGGGAAGTGAGCTTTACTGAAATAAAGCCAGCAAGGATTGGACTTAAATGTCTCCTAGTCTTTGTAGATACTTTTTCAGGATGGGTCGAAGCCTTCCCCATGAAGAAAGAAACGGCTCAGCTGGTGGTCAAAAAGATCCTAGAAGACATTTTCCAAGGTTCAGCCTGCCTAAGGTAATAGGGTCGGATAAGTGACCGGTATTCATGGCCCAGGTAAGACAGGGATTTCCCAGGACCCTGGGGATTAATTGGAAGTTACATTGTGCTTATAGACCCCAGAGCTCAGGACAGGTAGAAAGGATGAATAGAACCATCATAGAGACCTTAACGAAATAAAGCTTGGAGACTGGCATGAAAAATTGGACTCTGTTCCTAAGTTATGCACTGTTTTGTGCAAGAAATACCAAGTCTTCCTCTTTGTGTAACCTCACCCCTTATGAAATTCTCTATGGTGCCCCTCCTTCAGTAAGGGACTAACCCCAACTAGGAGACTTAATGATTCCTTTCACACCCCCTTGCTTGACAGACTTAAATCCCTTGAACAAAACCAGCACCCAGCGATACCTGTGGAAACAGTTGGCCTCTGCTAATCAGCCTGGAGATGAGGGAACCCCACATCGATATCAAGTGGGAGAGTTCATCTACGTGAGATGGCATCAGGTGTCATCCCTGGAACCCCGCTGGAAAGGACCATACCAGGTGCTGCTTATAACACCCACAGTGGTGAAAGTGGATGAGATCACTTCATAGATCCATACCACCCATCTCATGCCTGCACCCTGTACAGACTCTGGCTGGAAACTGAAACAGACTGGTAACCATCTCAAGTTGCGTGTCCGTCGTGTGGGTAGGGCTATGGATTCTTCCCCTGACCATCAGCAGTCCTAATCCCCATCAGCCTGTTCAGCAACGATGGCAAGTTATAAATCCTACTGGGCAAGTAGGGTGGTGTATTTCACATACAGCCCCCTTATGGAATTGGTGGCCATCTCTCCCCCCGGACATTTGTCAGCTTCCCATAGGCCTCTCTGACTGGGATCTCCCTGACATAGAGGACCCCACACAGATCCCACTCAAATGCAAACCAGGGCAACATAGACCACTTTAACCCATGAATTATGGATGTAATCTCCCCAAGCTCATGTGTAAACTAGCCAGTCAAGACTGTTATGTGTGCCCAGCAGATTTCCAAAGTCGCAAACAGGCCCAAACCTGTGGAGGACCCAGTAACTTTTATTTTAGATCTTGGGGTTGTGAACAAACGGAAGCTGCATGGTGGAACCCAAAGTCCCCAGACAGCAAGATTTGGGTAGGATGAAATGACACCTGGATTGATCCCAAGAAATGTGCCACTAGCCAAGTGGTGTCAAAAACTCGCTGTGGAAAGAATAGTCTATGTTACCCCCTCAATATAACTTTCACTTCCAAAGGAAGGGGCTACCTCAGAACAAAATGGCCTATGAGAAATACATGGGGAATGCAATTCTATATTTATGGCCCCAGTTATGACTTTGGTCTCTGGTTCACCCTCCAGCTTAAAAAGAAAGAAAATCCCACAGCAATAGGGCCCAATCCCCTCAAGCCAGGAATTAAGCCTCCTAAACCTCCCATGCCTAGATCTACCAGAACCCCTCTACCATCTCATAATTCCCGGTTTCCATCTTTGCCTACTTCCCCAGTCCAGAGTACAGCTGACTCCACCCCCTGGGAACTAATTAAAGGAATGTTTATGGTACTGAACTCCACACAGTCAGAACTCATTGCTTTTCAGCCCAGGTATTTGACAGCTCTGTAAATTATTGTGTAATGGTGCAGATACTCCCCAGGGTGCTCTATCATGATGCAGAATCATTCAAAGGTCTACTTGGGGGACAAACAACCCAATTTCACCGGGAGCCATTGTCCCTTACTCTAGCCATCCTATTGGGGATAGGAGGTCCTGCAGGAGTGGGTATGGGAACAGCTGCTATGATCCGTGGGTCACAACAATTGGCCCAATTAGAAACATCAATAGATCAAGACTTGAAGACGTTAGAAACCTCTATCACAATGATGCAGGAATCCTTAACCTCTCTCTCTCTCTCTCTGCATTTGTTTTACAGAACAGGGGAGGACTAGATTTCCTCTTCATGAGGGAGGGGGTCTCTGTGCGGCACTGAGAGAATACTGTTGTTTTTATGCTGACCCTACTGGAGTTGCAAAATAATCCATGAGTAAATTAAGAAAATAACTTGAATAGCGCCAGAGAGAAAGGGAGATTCAACAAGGGTGGTTTGAGTCATGTTTTACACAGTCCCCCTGGTTAACTACACTCCTATCAGACTTAGCTTGACCCCTGATCATCCTTAAGGTGTTGCTAACTGTGGGACCATGTTTGCTTAACCGCATAGTTTCCTTATTCCAGGCTCAGATTGGGTAGGTAAAACTCATGCTAATCAGACAGAAATATGCTCCACTGGCAGAAATAGAATTTGAGACGCCAGAATAATTATGAAACATTACTTTTAAGATTAAAAGTAGTCAGAAAACGGAGTGGGAAATGAAAGAATAAAATATATTGAAATTGAAATGTAAAGAACCAGGTTTTGTAAAGCTTTCAAGCTGCACTCAGAACCTGAAATTCCTGTGGCACTTAAGACAATTCCCAGATCTTCCTATTAGATGTTTGTTGAAATCTTCCCTGACCAGCTAGATACTTAACACCCCTTCCCAGAAACCATGCAGATCTGCACGTATACATCTCAGGGTCAACCAATCAGTTTAAATGTTAACCCCTTCTCAGGGCTGACCAATCACCCGCTGCACGACCTGTTCCCGCCAATGAATGTGCTAATCATGTTTTAGAGTTGTTATTTGATTTTGCTGGGGTATAAGATGATTTTCTAAAAGAGGCTATGATGTATGTAAAAACCCTGCCCTCTCCATAGAATGTATATAAACTCTGCTCAAGTTGTTCTGGGGCTCTTTGTTCTTTGCTCCTCTGAAGTGAGCTCTGAGCCCCAGCATGCTGGACCCACAATAAACCCTTTTGCGGTGGCATGAGACAGTCTCTTGGTGGTCTTTTCCTAAGACGTTCGTCCGAACTTTTCAGTTCCTGACTTCCATCAAGTGAGAATAGGGATCCTTTGGGTCAAAAGAGTTCTTCAAAGCCCTACAGTGGATAGTCCATAGGGGCTTGGGTTTTGTCATGACTCCAAATCACAGAAAGAATCAATACCTGACAGTCAGTAGGCCTCAAATTGGAGAAGCAGGGCAGTATTAACGGCAGGGCTATTTGATCATTCCTGGTTCAAAGGAAGGGTGTACAGTCCACCCTGATGTTAGGCAAATGAGTGGCAAAAGAGCTTATTTTGGACACTGTCTTGGGCTGCACCCCTAATGGAAACTTTCAGCCAGAGGTTATGATGAGTGTCTATATGGAAGAATATGAGGCCCATGTTGGAGTGTTTTGATTTAATTGCGGTCATTTGTGTGGCGGTTGGAAGAGATGCCTGGGTCCTCTTGGGCCTGAACACTGGTGTGATTCCCCTTAGAGACTGAGTGCTGGAACGGACCTCAGAGAAGTGTTGCCATGAATTGTGTTGGGATTTTAGGAGGCCTCACATGAGAATTGCCCTTGGAAAATGCGATCAGGGTCGCTTTCCACAGAGAGTGGAAATCTCAGGCAGGATATCACATGATTTTATTCTGAAAGACTTGGCAACCATAATTGAGAGACAAAACGCACATGGACCTCACATGTAGACCTCAATGGGCCTGGCTTCATATGACCTTTTGTCCACTCTTTGGGAACCCTTGCCTGTGAGAGTTCTCCAGATCTTTCATTGAAATGAGCTTTCTCACCATTTAAGGGTTCCTAAATGAATTGAAATCCACAGTGCCTCCAATTTCATCCTTGAAAAATGGCTATATAAATACAATTAAATTTTTGAAATTTCAATGACCTGGTGGCACTGGAGAAACTTTGGGTGTCCTGTTGCTGATCATGAGTATACCAGAGAGTGCCTTGATTGACTGGGTTTCCTGAAAATGGTGTAGAACAGAGAAGCCTATAGGTTGGATCCTGCTGAGTAGTGGGCCTAGAGAAGTGGTGGGCATATGTGTGATAAAACATCTGTGGTAGGGGAATGAGGATCTACCATTGGATTCCAAATTGCTTGGGACTGACATGGTGCAGCCAGCATAAATTTCTATTTAAAGGCATCTTGATATATGGAGAGGTTTCAAGGCAATGTTCAGAATCAGCTTGCTATGTTCAAGGGGGTAAACTATGTGGGTTAGAAACCTGGTTGGTGCATTCTCCTGCAGAACCTGACCCACCACACGTGACATAACTCCCACCAGCACTGTGTCCCAGTTGAGCTCCATGTATTTGGTGAAGCAAATACCAAACTCCCAGTGCAGGAGCAAGAAACACAATGGTGAGTGGAAGAGCAATAAATGACTATACAGTCCACACAGGGAGACACTTAGGCACCAGTGGCCACAGTATACCCACAAAAAGAGAATCCAGCACTCTTCCCTCATGTTCATTGGAATATTACAATTTATGTCCTTCAGGTCACATAGATGCTGACCCAGCTTTGATCATCTCACTAGAAAAAAAGCAAAAGCTCCTGACAACAACATATATTTCAAGTGCCCAAACTCAGAGGCAGTTTCTCAAGAAGTCATTAGGCCAGCAGAGCTCCATTATTGTGGAGTGTTTACCCTGTCCCTTACTTTTGGAAACTCCTCTACCACGTCCATGGTTGTGAACTCCTTATCATATTTCATTCCAGATAAGTATTCACAGATTTTCTAACACTTCTCCTCTAATTGTGTCTTACTTGGGGTGAAGGTAATGTCAAGGCATTGTTCTGGATGAAAGTGGGAAGATTTTTGTGTAGCACATATTTGCATACACATTGGATAAATTTTCCAATTTTCCATTCAAAATACTGAATCCCTGACATTAACACATACTCTACTAGATTCTGAATACTAATCCTAATATGTTGGAGAAAAATAACCCAAAAAGAATAGAACTACAAGCAGTTCAGAGGAGGCATGGTGTATAGTTGGACTTGCCTTTTGCATAATATAGGGTAGGAGTTATAAATCCAGTCAATTTTTTTTGGAAATAGTTCTCCATATGTTTTTAATGCCTATTCAGGACCTGTATTTCTATATGCACATATAGAATCCTACCTGTTACCACACGCTCATTCTTGTGTGGTGGCTGAATTGGCAGATACAAATTCTGACAAGGGATCACTCCTCCTAAACGCTGTTGGAATTGAAAATTCAACCTATGTGTGAGCTTCCTAGTTGAACAACATTATACATAAATCCATGTTCAGTAAAATGAATTTATTTGAATCTGTGCATGATATATATTTCTTGGTGATTTTCAATTGACATATAGTGCTACTTTTTAATGTCTGTGTATATGTGTGTGTGTGTGTGTGTGTGTGTGTGTGCATGAGTGTGTATATATATATACACACACACACACACGCACACACACACTCTCCAGATTATTCAAAATATGAAATATATGTGTCTTATTTTACACTTCCTAAATTTTTCATATTCATGAATGTGGATTTATAATAATCTTTTCACAAGATTATTCTGAGAAATATTCACATACCTTACTAGAGTCTGACAACTAATCCTAAGATGATGGAGAAAAATAATGCAAACAGAATAGAAATACAAGAAGTTCAGTGGAGGCATGGTGTATAGCTGGACTTGCCTTTTGCATGATAAACGCTAGGTGTTATAAATCTAGTAAATTTTCAATTGAAATAATTCTTCATGTGTTTTTAAAATTAACAAATATGTGAATTCCTGTATCCCTTTCTCTGTATCCTATTCATCACATGTATTTTTACATGCACTTATAGAATCCTACCTGGTATCACAGGTACATTTTTGTGAGGTGGCTGACTTGGCCTATACAAATTCTGAAAAAAGATCACTCCTCTTAAACGCTGTTGGAAACGAAAATTCAACCTATGGTTGAGTCCCCTGGTAGAACAACAATATACATAAATCCATGTTCAGTAAAATATATGTTTTGTCATCTGTGGATAATATATATTTATTGATGAATTTTGATTGGCATATATATTACTACTTTTTAATGTCTCTCTGTGTGTTTTGTGTATATATAAATATGTGTATATATATACAAATACACACTCTCCAGATTTTTCAATCTATGAAATATATGTGTCTTATTTAAATTCCCTAAATTCATTCATGTTCATGGACTTGGATTTATAATCAACTTTTCACAAGATTATTCTCAGAAATATTCATCCACCTGAAAAACATATTTGTATCCTAGTACTGAACACTAAGTTGAATGAATGGTGCATACAAAAACTAATATTTCTACAGTAACTGACCCAGTTTAACATCAATGCAAGTAGATTCCGATGGGACAAGGTGTGTATTTTGACGTTCAATTTTATTCAACACTGGTACTTAATATTTCTTCATATAATGGACATCATAGGATATATATTTCATCCACAAATTCACAAATTTATGGGCATTTGTTTCACTTACAATCAATTCCTGCTTTTGAACACATGTATTTCTCCAGATGTCTTGATTGGTCTTTTCATTAGACTTCTTTCCAAACACATTATTTTCGATTTCCATAATCAATTTTGAAGCAAAACTCACACACACTTCATGATAAACTATAACCATAATATTACCAATAGATATATAACTGGTTTGAATGAATGTATGTACATAAATATAAAATTTCCTGTATATTTTCAGATATCAATTCAATCCATTATTTAAAGTTGAAAACAGTGATACTATTTATTCACAGCATGGTTTAGTCATGCATTATCTCTATATTCATAGAAAAAGGGTGCACCTATTTGTACCCCCAATACTAATTTATATGTCTTCAATATATTGCTCCTAGAAATGGTGGAAGAAATACTCATGTCATCTGATCTACATATATATTTTATCAGTGTAATATTCTGGACACAAAAAAAGCAAATGTCACACTTATGTTTGTACCAAATCCTAAATAGAAAGTGTGCATGGATTACTAAAAACACCCATGTCCAGGTTGCCTAATGCTCTCAAATGTCTATCCTATTGGTGACTACATATTTGTTTCTTCCTAAGATTATATATTCAATCTCAAGCCTGTTGAATATGTCTAATCCTATCACTCACTATATACTTTGCCTGATTTCCTAATGTCTCTATTGATATCTGCTTTCCTACATATTTTTTCCAGTTCATCACTGTGACCGACTCTTCACATGTGCTGACATTTACATTCACTCTCTAACCAAAACTCTATTGCTAAAGAACTTTTGGTCCAAATCTTATACTCACTTTTCTATCTAAACCAACACTATCTTCCTAATCCTATCGACTATGCCTTTTTGACTGGATGTTCTCTTAGACATTCAATCAACCAAGGTACATGGTCCTTTGCCATTGTTTATCTATTTATTTGAGACATCTGTGCAGAACATAGTTCAAAGGTAAGTATCCCACTAAAGTGACCAATGCCCTTCTGGACTTCAAATCTTACCTAGAATTCTGTTTTCATACTTATATTTCACCTCTATATTATTAAATATCACAGAATACCAATACCATTATTCATCCAGCAGAATGATTCCTAACCCTAATCAAACCTGTTATTAACCCTAATCATACACTGTTCCCTAATCTAACTTTACAAAAGAGCAGGCACAGAGTTGGTCTTACAATACAGGAATATAGGGAATCTTTCACCTGCTGAGAAGCTCAAAGGTCCATGTAGATATGATCCCTGGAGGAGATGTAGGGAACTATGAAGGACCTGAGAAAGCGAAAGTCCTATTACATGGCAAAAAAAAACCTGGTCAGGACGAAGGGATGTGTCTGAATAAGCCTCTATCTTTTTAATGTAGAGAAGATAAACCAAACCAGGCCTGTGTGGAGAGCTGTTCCAAGTGCCTATGGTTAATATAACATTCTAACTTGTGAAATTGTCACAGGAAATAGGGGCAGCCTCCATCTCAAAGGACCGTTTGAAGAAACTGTTAGGACAAAGTGGTTGCCAAGGCAGTGACCTCATTCAGTTTCTGAAGGAAGTGACCTTACCTAATTTCCTTGGTGATGGAACTCTCTGAACTTGGAATCCAAGAAGCCAAGCACCCAGAGGCAGGCCCAGTCTCAGTCCCAGTGGTCTCACTTGTTTAGACTTACCAAGGACAGAGTCCGTCTTTCTTGGTAAATACTGATGTGAGTATGGCCAAATGCCAGGAGAGCTCTGAAGAGCGGCCTTTCCTAAGAACGCAGGTAGTGGCTCACTGCTGGGCCCTGACAACTTCACAGAGTTGGCCAAGTAGACCAGATCTTAGACAGGACAGGCCATTTCGGGGGAACAAAAAATGGCCCACCAGTCAGAGGACTCTCTGGATAGTCACATACCTACTTGGGGAAAAGAGGTATCTTTGTGGGTATGGGTGTGAGTTTGTGGTTTTGTCTCATGTTCTAAGAATACGTAGGTAAGGCAGTTTGTTTGGTTTGGAATGGACTGTGTCTAGTAAGTCCTTTGACAAGGCGAGTGTTTCTATGTCTGTGTATCCCACTGTGTCTGTGGTTGTAGATATTAGAAAAGAGAATGCATCAATGGATGTGTTATGTCTAGTAGAAAGCTTCTCAGCATTCATCCTCCCTAATTTATGAATGGACTGTGGCTTGCCTTATAGATGTACAACACCTACAATCTTCCTAAGTTCCTGTATTCTTCCTGATTTTGGCCTCTCTCTAGAATAGGCTCATGATTTTGTTTCCAAGTTATGTACCACCTCCAAGCTCTGTGACATGGCTATGTACTGGATAGCTGAAGGGAATGGGAGCATATCAGAAAACTCAGATATCAGTGTGACTAGGAGAGTCTCAGTGGAGAAACCCTGCTTTGGGTCTTTTGCTTACCTATTTGTCCGTTGCCCTGAATGTCAGGAAGGTCTTTGCCTCAGGTCGCCCCTTTGTGAAGCCTGAAGAAAACAGTTTTCAGATGGAAATGAATGGGCATCACCTTGGGCTCTTTGCTTAATTGCTTTGGAATGGGATGAGTCTGAATCAGCCTCTTGGTTCTGTGTGAGGCTGTGGCTTAGATTCTCAGCACCTGTTGGGTCTAAAGAAAGATCCCATGTGTGCATCCAAAACGAAAATGGCCAAAAGAGCAGTCATTGTGCATGAAGTCTCTCACCTTCCTCTGTAATGTTCCTTCCTCCGTCAAGTGAGAATAGGGATTCCTTGGGTCTAATGAGTTCTTCAAAGCTCTGTAGAGTCTAGCCCATTGGTGCTTGGGTTTTCTCATAACTCCAATTCACATAAAGAATCTAAACTCCACAGTCAGTAGGCCACAAATTGGAGAAGTGAAGCAGTATTAACAGCAGGCATATTTAATCACTCCTGGTTCACAGGAAGGGAGTCCGGGCCTTTAGGCAAATGAGTGGTAAGGGAGCTTCTTTTGGACACTGTCTTGGGCTGTGCCTCTCAAGTAAACCTCCAGCCAGAGGTTATTATGAGTGTCTTTATGGAAGAAGATGAGGGCTAGGTGGGAGTGTTTTGGTTTTAAATGTGATCACTTGTGTGGCGGTTGGAAGAGATGATTGGTTACACCTGGGCTTCAACTCTGGTGTGATTCCACTTAGAGACTGATTTCTGGAACTGACCTCAGAGAAGTATTGCAATGAATTGTGTTGGGATTTTAGGAGGCCTCGCATGAGAGTCGCCCTTGGAAAATGAGTCTTGGCCCAGGGTTGCTTTCCACAGAGCACTGGAAATCTCAGCCAGGATATCACATTATTTTATTCTGAAAGACTTGGCAACCATAGTTGAGAGTCAAAACAAACAAGGACCTCCCATTGTAGACCTCAATGGGCCTGGCTTCATGTGAACTTTTGGCCACTCTTTGGGAAGCCTTGCCTGTGAGAGTTCTCCAGATCTTTCATTGAAATGAGCTTTCTCACCATTTAATGGTTCCTAAATGAATTGAAACCCACAGTGCCTCCAACTTCATCCTTGAAAAATGGTTAGATAAATACCATGAAATGCTTAAAATTCCCATGAGCAGGTGGCACTGGAGAACCTTTGGATGTCCTGTTTCTGATCATAAGTATACCTGAAGGTGCCTTGATTGACTGGGTTTCATGAAAATAATATAGAAAAGACATGCTAGTAAGTTGGAGGCTGCTGAGTAGTGGGCCTAGAGAAATTGTGGGCAGGTGTGTGATAAAAAATCTGTGGTGTGGCCATGTGGATATGCCATTGGCTTCCAAATGGATTAAGACTGATATGGTGCAGCCAGCAGACCCTTCTATGTAAAGGCATCTTGTGATATTGAGGAGTTTCAGGGCAATGTTCAGAATCAGGTTACTATGCTCAAAGAGGCAAGCTTGTGGTATAGAAGCCTGGTTGGTGCATTTTCCTGCAGACCCTGACCCACCAAACGTGACAGAACTCCCTCCAGCACTGTGTCCCAGTTGAACTCCTTGATTCGTGAAGCAAATACCAAACTCCCAGTGCAGCAGCAAGAAACACCACGAAAGATGGAGTATGAACAAATGGGTTCACAGTGCACATGGGGAGACACTTAGCCCCCAGTGGCTACAGTTTACCTACAAAGAGAGGATTTAGCAATGCTTCCTCATGTTCATTTTAAAATAAGTAACCATGTCCTCCAGGTCCCATAGATGCAGACCCAGCTTTGATGGTCTCACTACAATGGAAGCTAAAGCTCCTGAGAACAACATATATTACATGTGCCCAACCTCAGAGGGAGTTTCTTAAGAAGACTTTAGGCCAGCAGAGTTCCATGTTTGTGTGTGGTGAGCCGCTTCTGCAGATTATGGTCGCCATTGCAGGATGGTGCTGGCTCCACTGTGGTCTGTAACAAACAACTCCTTGTTTGGGAGAGTTGGTGCATGGTTTTTCAGCACCCTGTGAGAAAGTTCCACGTGGAAGCTTTGCATTGGGGCTTGGGATGCTTTATTAAGGCTGGAAGGGGCATCCAACAAGGAAGAAGAAGAAATATCAAGGGCCTGAATAAACTGCTGAAAGAAGATTCCTGAGTTGCATCTTCCTTGCGGGCAAGGGGTCGCGACAAGTGGTGCTGAAAACCCGGGAACCAGAACTTTCTGCAGTCAGGGGTGGTGCACCGGTTAGTCCCAGGTAAGTGGGACCCGCGGTCAAAGCGGGGATTAGTCCCAGGTAAGTGGGACCCGCTATCAAAGCGGCAGCTCCTCTGTAAAGCCAGAGAGAGCATTACATCTTATTGCAGCTGCACTGTGTACTTTCGCTCTTACTTTCACTTTTGTTTTTTGTGTGTCTTTTGTTGTGTCATGAGTGCCGTATCTTCAAGTCCGCTTCTCCTGGCCCTAGATAACCTGTTACGTTGCAAGGGCCTAGAAGTGAAACGTAGTACTTTACAGAGATTTTTACGGAAGACAGATATTGCTGCACCGTGGTTTGCGTTCGCGGGCAGCCTTACTATATCTAGCTGGGATAAGTTAGGCACAGATCTTGACTTTGCTTCTGAGCAGGGCATATTAGAGGGTGGGGTGATACCCCTTTGGAAGATGATCCGTAGTTGCCTCCCAGATGGCAGATGTCAGGAAGCACTTACTAAAGGACAAGAAGTTTTTGAGCAACTACATGAGGAAAAGTCTGAAGGATCACATAGTGAAGTGGCAGAGAACATTGGGAGTAAGAGTAGTGAGAAGGCAAAAGAGCCTGAAACTAAAAATAGGAGAAGGCTCTACCCAGACTTGGCTGAATTAAAAACGCCTGAGAACACAAGCGGCTCAGAGAGTTCTGAGGACCTTGATATATTGTTACAACAACTACGAACGATAAAAGTGAAGAAAAAGAAAAAAGGGATACAGGGCACGCAGGCCTACTGTAAAAAGGGGACGGGATCCAATATCGGTCAACAACACTCTGAGGAGGAGGAGGTAGAATATCTCAAAGAAGATATGGTGCCGGTTGCCCCACCCCCGTATGTGGGGGGGAGCCAAAATTCCGGGAGATATTTTCATGCGCAAGTTTGGAGGACAGTTAATACAGATATGGGACTTGCATACCCTGTATTTCAGGACAATAACAGGGGAAGATATCATGAGCCTTTAGACTTTAAGAAAATTAAAACCTTGGCGGAATCTTTCCGCACTTATGGCGTAGATGCCGCTTTCACCCTTACTCAGGTGGAGGGACTTGCTAGATTTTGTATGACTCCTTCAGATTGGGCTAGCCTTGTTCGGGCTTGTGTTTCTCCAGGTAAATATTTGGACTGGAGAGCCTTTCTGCTAGAGGGCGCTGTTGAGCAGGCCGCCCAAAACTATGCGGCGGGACACCCCCATTGGGACAAGGATATGCTTTTAGGACAAGGCAGATTTGCTAATCAACAGACAGGATTCCCTCCTGAGGCATATGATCAAATTAACAACATTTGCATTCGGGCATGGAAGTCACTTCCAAATAGAGGAGAGGTGTCTGGTTACTTGACTAAGATTCTGCAGGGCTCTACAGAACCCTTTTCTAGATTTTGTAGCAAGGATGGTGGATGCCGCTGGAAAGATTTTTGGGGACAATAATAGGAACCTACAGGGGCGTAAGCATCCTGTGCTTGCTCATCAAAAGCTTAACAGGTTTGGTCTGGGTTTTTCCTAGGGGCCACTGGGGCTCAAATACCCATAACATGGCTCACCGAGGTGCCTGTTTGGGTGCCTCAGTGGCCTCTTCCCTCGGCTAAACTGGCAGCAGCCCATGATCTAGTCAAAGAACAACTTGATTTGGGTCACATCCAACCTTCTACTTCTCCATGGAATACTCCCATATTTGTCATTAAGAAAAAATCAGGGAAGTGGCGCCTACTGCATGATCTACAAGCAGTTAATGCTCAGATTCAACTCATGGGACCCATTCAAAGAGGGCTGCCTCAGCTCTCCTCTGTTCCTCAAGGCTGGCATATAATTGTTATTGACATTAAAGACTGTTTCTTTTCCATTCCTTTGCATCCTAAAGATTCACAACGTTTTGCTTTCACCCTTCCCTCGTGTAATCACGAGGAACCAGATCAAAGGTTTGAGTGGGTGGTGTTGCCACAGGGGATGGCTAACAGTCCCACGATGTGCCAAATGTATGTGGGGAAGGCACTCGCACCTCTCAGACATAAGTATTCCTCCACCAAGATCATTCATTATATGGATGATGTGTTATTGGCCGCAAAATTAGAACAGACAGTTAATGAGGCTTATAAAGAACTCGTGATGCTGTTGGCTCAACATGGACTGCACATCGCACCTGAAAAGGTTCAAACAGGGGATTCTATCAGGTATTTGGGAGCGACAATTGGGTATGACAAATTAAAACCACAAAAAATTACCATCAGGACTCAAGATTTCCAAACTCTAAATGATTTTCAAAAATTGCTGGGAGACATTAATTGGATAAGAGGATATTTACATATTCCTAATATTGTGCTCCAGCCTTTGTATGCTACTCTTAAGGGTGATCCAGATCTTGCTTCCCCTCGTAGCCTCACTACTGAGGCTAGAGCGGCCCTTATAAAAGTAGAACAAGCTATACAGCATGCCACTCTATGCAGGCTCCAGAGTGATAAACCTTTCCAGTTATGTGTGCTTGCCACTATGCGGCAGCCTACTGGAGTACTGTGGCAAGATGGGCCTTTACTATGGATCCACCCACATGTATCCCCAGGAAAATCCTTAGA
Organism: Callospermophilus lateralis; assembly: GCF_048772815.1. Taxonomy (NCBI): domain Eukaryota; kingdom Metazoa; phylum Chordata; class Mammalia; order Rodentia; family Sciuridae; genus Callospermophilus; species Callospermophilus lateralis. The sequence goes on along the minus strand of NW_027513356.1, from coordinate 155,064 downwards.
ATATTATCCTGATGCTGTTGCAGCGTTGGCACTTAAAGGGATTCAACAAAGCATTCAATTTTTCGGCCAATCACCTTCTTCTCTTATCATACCCTACACTAAAGCTCAACTTAATGTTTTATGTGCTACTCTAGACAACTGGGCTATTCTGTGTTGCTCGTTTCAAGGGGGTATTGATAATCACTACCCTTCTCATCCATTACTCCATTTTGTTAAAGAACATCCCATCATTTTCCCTAAGGTAACTTCATCCAGTCCAATTCCGGGGGCTGTTAACATTTTTACTGATGGTTCCAAGTCTGGAATGGAAGCTTATGTAATTAATGACTCTCCCCCTATCCAGCATCAATTTGCTCCTGGAAATCCACAATGGATAGAACTACAAATTGTTATTGAAGTTTTTAAACAGTGTTCTTTTCCTTTTAATCTTATTTCGGACTCCAGCTATGTGGTACAAGCACTAAAAGTCCTGGAGGCCGTGGGAGCTATTAGTGATGCCCACAATGTGTCTGCTTACTTTACTCAGCTTCAACAGCTTATCTCTAACCGCACTGCTTCTTTTTATCCAATGCACATCAGGGCTCACACCTCTCTTCCTGGTCCGTTATCAAAGGGTAATGCCTGTGCGTGCGGACTTAGCCACTAGAGGTCAATTGATATGCTTGGCTTCCTCCTTAGAGGGGGCTAAGTTGTTTCACCAAATCTTCCATGTTAATGCATTAACCCTGCACAGGCATTTTTCCATTTCAAGAGCGGATGCTAGGCAGATAGTATTGCAATGTCCCCACTATGTCACATTTCTTCATCCCCCTAATTATGGAGTAAACCCACGGGGATTAAAGCCATTGGTTGTTTGGCAAATGGATGTGACACATATACCTGACTTTGGTAACCTCAAGTATGTGCATGTTTCCGTTGATACGTGCTCTGGAATTATCCATGCTTCTGCTTTATCAGGAGAAAAGGCACGTAATGTCATTACTCACTGTTTAGAGGAATGAGCAGCATGGGGTGCACCTGCATCCCTTAAGACTGATAATGGACCTGCTTATACTGGCAGACAATTTACAGCTTTTTGTTCTACTATGGGAGTGCAACTTACTCATGGTTTGCCTTACAATCCTCAAGGACAAGGCATTGTTTAGTGTGCTCATCGCACCTTAAAGGAAACTTTACAAAAACAAAAAGGGGGAATAGGAGCTGAACACACTCCTAAAGAACGCCTGTCCTTAGCTCTCTTTACCATTAATTTTTCGAATTTGGATATTCATGGTGGCTTTGCGGCCGATAGACATGTGTCCCCTCAGCCCTCTGTGATTGTCTATGTTAAGTGGAAGGATGTTCTTACGGGCCAATGGAATGGCCCTGACCCCGTGCTGACATGGGCACGAGGATCTGTATGTGTTTTTCCCCAGGATCGTACGGAACCGTTGTGGGTCCCTGAACGCTTGACAAGAAGAGTCTCGACATCAACTGACTAGCAACAAGAAATACCACAACAATTCTGTGATGAGGATCTTCATTCTGCTAAGTGCTCTGGCTCTGGTGCTGGTGCCGATGGCACAGGCGACACCAATGCGGTGGTGGGCAGTGGCACGGGCATGGCCAATGCCGATGCCGGTTCATGGTAATTCTAGTGTCCTCCCCACTCTTCTTTCTACCTCATGTGAGATGTCTGCTCCCTGTGCCTCTCCTAGAGGGGACATGGAGAGAATTTTTAATCAATCTCAAGTTAATCTAACAGGAGTTTTTTGTTTCAGACTTAAAAACGCTAATTGCATTAGCCTTAAGACCAAAAATTTGACTAACTGGGAGGACCCATTGTGGTCCAATCAGGTCTCAGGGAGCATTATCAGTGCTGTATTGAGCAAGGTAGCTTCGGGGAAGCAATCAGGCTCAGGAACCCCCGCAAACAGTAGCTCTGCTCTTAACATAACTACCTTGGCTATTATCTCCGAGGTACTAATCCCAGTGCCTCCTTCTTCTAGTAGTATTCATGATGCCACTCATTTCAAGGCCTCTCCTTACTGTTCCCCTAATCTTGGTTTCCCCCCAACATTTACGCCTTGTCAGGATCATTCTTGGGAGAAACATCAAGTTGCTAAAGGTTTCTCCCTTTCCCCCTCTCTTAAGAGGTATGTTTATAACTTTAACAATAGTGCCAGCTCCTCTACAGGAGTAGATTGGTCCTGGTTTCAATGGCTGATTTCCAATGAAAAGGGGGCTTCAGCCGATATTTCTGCATTGGCTCAGTTGGTAGGAGCCAAAAGTTGGCTGACTAATGTTTCTGGTACTGTTAGGGAAAGTGAACGAGGTAATAGACTTACATCTGTTTCATTCAACTCTCTGTTGTATAATGCCACAATGCCTCCTGCAATGGTCTGTGTCCAATCCCCCTTCTTATTCCTTTTGGCTAAGGCCACCTTGTCGGGGATGCTGGATTGTTCTCATACTACCAGTCTCTTATCTGAGTGTTGGAATGGTTCCTGGACTGTAGCAGTGGTTATGAAAATTCTAACTTTTGTCCCAATCCCGGTCACTGCAGATCCTGATAAATTCCCTATTGTTGAGCTACTTAGAGTCCGCAGAGATTTTGGAATCACAGCGGCTATAGTGACAGCCGTGGTGGTATCTGCTGCTGCAGCGGTTACGGCCGGAGTGGCTATGGCCAATCAAGTACAAACTGCTGCCACCATTAATCAAGTTGTCCAACAAACTTCCACCATACTTGAATCCCAAAATACAATTAATCAACATATTTTGTCAGGGATTTTAGCTGCCAACCAAAGAATAGATTTACTCCAAGCTCAGGTAGAAGAATTGGCTGACTTAGTGCTTTTGGGTTGTGTTGACCAACGTGGACATTTATGCATAACCTCTGTCAGATTTAATGATTCCAGGAATGTTTCCCGCATCATTGGCGAATATTTGGCTGGAAATTGGTCCATGGAAGCGGAAGACATGATCCAGTCTCAACTAACCCAGATAGGTGTCTTGAATAACACCCGTGTTGATCCCGTGACTTTGGGTCAATTCACCGATTGGATATCTTCTGCTTTTTCCTTTTTTAAAGAGTGGGTGGGGGTAGGCATTTTTGGTGCAATGTGTTGCTTCGGTATGTTTCTCTGTTTGTGGTTTCGCTGTTGCCTCAAGGCCCGCAATGCTCACGATAAGGCTATGATCATCCAAGCTCTTGCAGCTTTAGAAAATGGCAATTCACCTCAAGTCTGACTTGCGCATCTTAAACAGTAAATCTTTGACATGGTCGTTGCACCCCAAGTTATTATAACATTGCACTGGGATCGGCATGTCTTTCCTCGTTATTCTCTTAGTGTTGGAAAGCCCTTGCACTCTGCCGGTCTTGCTGCCATTGCACGCAGGTGGGTTTCCACACTAATGCTTCTCTATCGCCTTAAAGTCCGTGCCTTTCTTTCAGGGTGCTGTCAACTCGTTTGTCGTTGTGTACAGCCACAGTTCAGGCTCAGCTGTCCCCCTTCGTCCACCTTCGTCATGATACAGGATGCGAGGCAAGGCACTGCACTTGAGTGATTCTTGAAGTGGACCTCAAGGAGAGCATGTCCTATTGCATGCGGGTTTGATGTCCACGCCCCGCCCCACGAAAAAGGCGTCGGCTGATATGGCTTCAGATCTGGGGAAGGGCCCTCCTTAGGACTGAGCCATACTATGCAGCCACTTCTCCACAGTGGGATAGGACCTCTACTCTCGCCTGTATTGTTTTCAGAAAACAGAAAGGGGGAACTGTGGTGAGCCGCTTCTGCAGATTATGGTCGCCATTGCAGGATGGCGCTGGCTCCACTGTGGTCTGTAACAAACAACTCCTTGTTTGGGAGAGTTGGTGCATGGTTTTTCAGCACCCTGTGAGAAAGTTACACGTGGCAGCTTTGCATTGGGGCTTGGGATGCTTTATTAAGGCTTGGAGGGGCATCCAACAAGGAAGAAGAAGAAATATCAAGGGCCTGAATAAACTGCTGAAAGAAGATTCCTGAGTTGCGTCTTCCTTGTGGGCAAGGGGTCTCGACATTTGTGGAGTGTTTACATTGTCCCTTACTTTTGGAAACTCCTCTACCACCCCCAAAGTTGTGAAAATTGAGCAGTTTTCATTGCAGATATATATTCACAGATTTTTCTAACTCTTCTCCTCTAACTGTGTCATACTTGGGGCGAAGGTAATGTCGCAGCATTGTTCTGGATGATATTGAAAAGATTTTTGTGTAGCAAATATTTGCATACACATTGGATCCATTTTTCAATTTTCCATTTGAAATACTGAATACATGACACTATCCCATACCCTACTAGCCTTTGACTATTCATCCTAATATGATGGAGAAAAATAACCTAAACACAATACAAATACAAGCAGTTTAGAGGAGGCATGGTATATAGTTGAACTTTCCTTTTGCATGATAAACGGTAGGTGTTATAAATCTAGTCAATTTTTAATTAAAATAGTTCTCTATGTGTTTTTAAAATTAACTATTATGTGATTTCCTGTCTCCCTTTCTCTGTAGCCTATTCATCATCACATGTATTTTTATATGCACTTATAAAATCCTACCTGGTATTATAGGTACATTTTTGTGAGGTTGCTGACTTGGCAGGTACAAATTGTGAGAAGAGATCACTCCTCCTAAACGCTGTTGGAACTGAAAATTCCACCTATAGGGGAGCTTCCTAGTAGAACAACATTATACGTAAACTCATGTTCAGTAAAATAAATATTTTTACATATGTGGATGATATATATTTAAAGATGAATTTCGATTGGCATATATATTAGTACTTTTTAATGTCTGTGTGTGTGTTTTGTGTATATATGTATATGTGTATATATATATATATATATATATATATATATATATATATATATATATACACTCTCCAGATTTTTCAAACTATGAAATATATGTGTCTTATTTAAATTCCCTAAATTCATTCATGTTCATGGACTTAGATTTATAATCAACTTTTCACAATATTATTCTTAGAAATATTCATCCACCTTAAATACATATTTGTTTACTAGTAGTGAAAACTAACTTCAGTGAATGGTGTATACAAATCCTAATAATTCTACAGTAATTGACCCAGTCAAACATCAATGCAAGTATATTCCTATGGGACATGATATGTAATTTGATGTTTATTTTTATTCAACATTGGTACATTATTATTTCTTCAGTTTTTGCACATCATAGGATATATATTTCATCCACAAGTGAGCAAATTTATAGGCATTTGTTTCAACTTTAATCACTTCCTGCTTCAGAACACATGTATTGTCAGGGTTTCTTGACTGGATTTTTCATGAGACTTCTTTCCAAACACATTATTTTCGATTTCCATAATCACTTTAGAAGCAAAACTCACACACTCTTCATGATAAACCAAAACACTAATATTACCATTAGATGAATAACTGGTTGGAATGAATGATTGTATATCCATATAAGATTTCCTGTAATTTTTCAGATATCAATTCAAACCATTATTTAAAGTTGGAACAAGTTATATTATTTATTCACAGTATGGTCTATTCATGCTTTATCTCTATATTCATAAACACAGGGTACACCTATTTTTACCCCCAATACTAATTTATACGTCTTCAATATATTGCTCCCAGAAATGGTGGAAGAAATACTTATGTCACCTGATTTATGTATACATTTTATCACAGTAATATTCTGGACAAAAATTGTAAAGGTCACACTTATGATTCTACCAAATCCTAAATGGAAAGTGAACATAGATTACTAAAAACATCTATTTCAAGGTTGCCTAATGCTCTCAAATGTCAATCCTATTGGTAACTACGTATTTCTTTCTTTCTAAGATTATATATTCAAACTCAACCCTGTTGAAAATGTCTAATCCTCTCACTCACTTTATACATTGCCTGATTTAGTAATGCCTCTATTGATATCTGCTTTTCTACATATTTTCCCCAGTTCATGATAGTGACTGACTCTTCATATGTGCTGACATATACATTCGCTCTCTAACTGAATCCCTATTGCTAAAGAACTTTTGGTCCAAATCATATACTCACTCTTCTTCCTAAACCTACCGACTATCTTTCAAATCCTAATGACTATCCTTTTTTGAGTAGATGTTCTCTTCTACATTCAATCTTCCAAGGTACAAGGTCCTGTGCCATTGTATATCAAATTTTCTGAGACATCTGTGCAGAACATAATTCAAAGCTAAGTATCCCAATCAAGGGCCCAATGCCCTTGTGGGTTTTAAATCATACCTAGATTTCTGTTTTCATAATTATATTTCACCTCTACATTCTTGTAAATATCGCAGGTTCCCAATACAATTATTCATGGAGCAGAATGATTTCTAACCCAAATCAAACCTGTTATTAACCCTAAACATACACTGTTCCGTCAATCTCATTTTACAGAAGAGCAGGGACAGAGTTGTTCTTACAATACAGGAAAGTAGGGGACATTCAAGCTGCTGAGAACCTCAAAGGTCCATGCAGAAATGATACCTGGAGAAGTTGTAGGCAGGTATGAAGGACCTAAGAGAGCAAAGGCCAATTTGCATGGCAAACAACCTGGTCAGGATGAAAGGATGTTTCTGAATCAGGCTCTCTCTTCTTATTGTGGAGAAGATGGACCAAACCAGGCCTGTGTGGAGAGCTGTTCCCGGGTGCCTATGATTTATATACCATTCTAACTTGTGAAAGTGTCAGAGAAAGTAGGGACAGCCACCATCTCACTGGACCTTTGGAAGCAATTTTTAGGACAAAGGGGTTGCCAAGGCAGTGACCTCATTCAGTTCCAAAGAAAGTGATGTACCTCATTTCCTTGGTGATGGAACTCTCTGAACTTGGTATCCAAGAAGCCAGGCACCCAGATGCATTCCCAGTCCCAGTCCCAGTGGGCTCACTTGTGTGGATTTACCAAGGACAGTTAGTCTTTCTTGGTACCTACTGATGTGAGGATGGCAAAATGCCAGGAGAGCTCTTAAGAGGGTCCTTTCCTGATAAAGCAGGTAGGGGCTCACCACTTTTTCCTGACAACTTCACAGTGTTGGCCAAGGAAACAAGAGAGGGTACAGGCCATTTCGGGGGAACATAGTATGGCCCACCAGTCAGAGGACACACCGGATAGTCAAAGACTTACTTGGGGGAAGGAGGTGCCTTTGTGAGTGTGGGTTTGTTGTTTTCTCTCATGTTCTGAGAATAGGTAGGAAAGGCGTTTTTTTGTTTGTTTGTTTGTTTGTTTGTTTGCTTGTTTGTTTGTTTGGAGTGAACTGTTTCTAGTAAGTCGTTTGACAAGGTGAGTGTTTCTATGTCTGTGTATCCCACTGTGTCCGTGGTTGTAGACACGAGAAAAGACAATGCAACAATGGATGTGTCCTGTCTACTAGAAAACTTCCCAGAATTCATCCTGTCTAACTTATGAATGGAGTGTGGCTTTCCTTACGGATGGGCAAAACCTACTACCTTCCTAAGTCCCATTTTTTCTTCCTGAATTCTGGCCACTCTCCAGAATAGGATCATGGATTTGTGTCCAAGATAGGTGCCAACTCCAACGTCTGTGACATGGCCTTGTACTGGATAGCTGAATGGAATGGCCAGTATCTCAGAAAACTCAGATATCAGTGTGACCAGGAAACTCTCAGTGGAGAAACCCTGCTTTGGGTCATTTGCTAACCTATTGTTCTGTTGCCCTGAATTTCAGGAACGTCTTTGCCTCAGGCCACCCCTTTATGAACCCTGAAGAAAACAGTTTTCAAATGTAAATGAATGGGCATCACCTTGCATTCTTTGCTTAATTTCTTTGGAATAGGATGTGTCTGAATCAGCCTCTTGGCCCTGTGTGAGGCTGTGGCTTATATTCTCAGCACCTGATGGATCTAAAGAAAGATTCCATGTGTGCATCCAAAACCAAAATGGCAAAATGTTCAGTCATTGTGAATGAATTCTATTGCCTTCCTCTGTTAGGTTCCTGAAATCCATCAAGTGAGAATAGGGATCCTTTGGGTCAAATGAGTTCCTCAAATCTCTGCAGAAGGGCTTGTCTTTTCTCCTGATTCCAATTCACATAAAGAATCTAAACCCCACAGTCAGAAGGCCTCAAATTGGAGAAGCGGAGCAGTATTAAGGGCAGGAATATTTGATCACTCCGGTTTCACAGGAAGGGTTTCCAGCCCACCCTGACTTTAGCCAAATGAGGGACATGGAGCTTATTTTGGACACTCTTTGGAATGTGCCCCTCATGGAAAGCTCCAACCAGAGGTTATGATGAGTGTCTACATGGAAGAAGATGGAAGCCATGTGGGAGTGTTTTGGTTTTAATTGTGGTCATTTGTTTGGCGGTGTGGAGAGATGACTGGGTCAACCTGGGCTTGAACTCTGGTGTGATTCCCCTTAGAGACTGCGTTCTGGAACTGACTCAGAGAAGTATTGTCATAAATTGTGTTGGGATTTTATGAGGCCACGCATGAGAGTCGCCCTTGGAAACAGAGAGCTTGGCCCAGGGTGGCTTTCCTCAGAGTACTGGGAATCTCAGCCAGGATATCACAGGATTTTATTCTTTAATACTTGGCAGCAATAGTTGAGAGTCAAAACACACATGGAACTCATATTGGAGAACTCAATGGGCCTGGCTTCATGTGACCTTTTGTCCACTCTTTTGGAAGCCTTGCCTGTGAGAGTTCTCCAGAGCTTTCTTTGAAATGAACTTCCTCAACTTTTAATGGTTCCTGAATGAATTGAAACCCACAGTGCCTCCAACTTCATCCTTGAAAAATGGCTACATAAATACCATGAAATTTTTGAAATTCCCATGACCTGGTTGCACTGGAGAACCTTTGGATGTTCTGTTGCTGATCATGAGTGTACCAGACAGTGCCTTGTTTGACTGGGTTTCATGAAAATGGTGTAGAACAGAGATGCCAGTATATTGAAGCCTGCAGAGTAGTGGGCCAAGAGCTGTGGTGTGCAGGTGTGTGAAAAAATATCTGTGGTTGAGACATGTGGATCTCCCATTGACTTCCAAATAGCTTGTGGCTGACATGGTGCAGCCAGCAGGCTCTTTCGTGTAAAGGCATCTTTTTATATGGAGAGGTTTCAGGGCAATCTTCAGAATAGGGTTGCTATGGTCAAGGAGAAAGCTATGTGGGATAGAAGCCTGTTTGGTGCATTCTCCTGCAGACCCTGACAAACCACATGTGACATAACTCCCTCCAACACTGTGTCCCAGATGAACTCCTTGTATTTCATGAAGCAAATACCAAACTCCCAGTGCAGGAGCAAGAAACACCATGGAAAGTGGAGGATGACCAAATGGCTTCACAGTCCACACGGGGAGACACTTACCCACAGTGGCCACAGTTTACATACAAATGGAGAATTCGGCACTGCTGTCTCATGTTCATTGGACATAGATGCAGGGTCAGCTTTGATGTTCTCACTACAAAGGAACATAGCTTCTGACAAGCTCCTGAGAACAACAAATATTTCAAGTGTCCAACCACAGAGGCAGTTTCTCAAGAAGTATTATTCCGGCAGAGCTCCATGTACGTGGAGTGTTTACCCTGTCCCTTAGTTTTGGAAATTCCTCTACCACCTCCAAGGTTGTGAACTCCTGATTATTTTCCATTGCAGATATGTATTCACATATTTTCTAACTATTTTCCTCTAATTGTGTCTTACTTGGGGTGAAGGTAATGTAAAGGCATTTTTCTGGATGAGAGTAGGAAGATTTTTGTGTAGCACATATTTGCATACACATTGGATACATTTTCCTATTTTCCATTCGACATACTGAATCCCTGACAATAACCCATACCCAACTAGACTCTTACTGATAATCCTAATATGATGGAGAAAAATAACCCAAACAGAATAGAAATACAAGCAGTTCAGTGGATGTATCACATATATTTGGACTTGCCTTTTGCATAACAAATTGTAGGTGTTTCAAATCTTGTCAATTTTAATTGATATAGTTCTCCATGAGTTTTTAAAGTTAACAACTATGTGAATTTCTGTCTCCCTTTCTCTGTAGCCTATTCAGCACATGTATTTTTATATGCACATATAGAATCCTACCTGGTATCACAAGTACATTATTGTGAGTGCATGCATTGGCAGATACAAATTGTGAGAAGAGATCACCCCTCCTAAACACTTTTGGAATTTAAAATTCAACCTATGGGTGACCTTCCTAGTGGAATATTATACATAAATCCATTTTCATTAAAATATAAATTTTTCCATCTCTGGAGGATATATATTTCATGATGAATTTCGATTGGCATATATATTGCTACATTTTAATGTCTCTGTGTGTGTTTTGTATATATATATATATATATATATATATATATATATATATATATATATACTGTCCAGATTTTTCAAAATATGAAATATATGTCTCTTATATACACTCCCTGAATTCATTCATGTTCATGTATGTGGATTTATAATCAACTTTTCACAAGATTTTTCTCAGAAATATTCATCCACGTGAAATACATGTTTGTTTCCTAGTACAACAAACTCACTACAGTGAATGGTGGTTACAGATCCTAATATTGCTACACTAACTGACTCAGTTTAACATCAATGCAAGTAGATTCCTATGGGACATGGTGTGTATTTTGAGGTTCATTTTCATTCAACACTGGTATATTACGATTTCTTAAGTTTTTGAACATCATAATATATATATTTCATCCACAAGTTCACAAATTTATAGGCATTTGTTTCAGTTTCCATCATTTCCTTCTTCAGAACACATGATTTCCTCCAGGTTTCTTGACTGGCCTTTTCATGAAACTTCTTTCCAAACACATTATTTTCGATTTTCATAATCAATTTTAAAGCAAACCTCACACACTCTTCATGATAAAGCATAACCCTAAAATTACCATTAGATGTATAACTGGTTGTAATGAATGGATGTATATCAATATAAAATTTCCTGTATGTTTTCAGATATCAATTCAATCCATTATTTAAAGTTGGAGCCAGTTATATTATTTATTCACAGTATGGTCTATTCATGCATTTTCTCTATATTCAGAGACACAGGGCACACCTATTTTTACTCCCAAAATTAATTTATATGTCTTCAAAAACTTGTTTGCAAAAATGGTGGAAGAAATACTCATGTTCCCTTATGTACATATACATTTTATCACAGTAATATTCTGGACACAAAATGCAAAGTCACATTTATGATTGTACCAAATCCTAAATGGAAAGTGAGCATGGATTACAAAAATCATCCATCTCCAGGTTGCCTAATGCTCTCAATTGTAAATCCTATTTGTGACTATATATTTGTTTCCTCCTAAGATTATATACTCAACCTCAAGCCTGTTGAAAATGTCTAATCCAATCACTCACTTTATTATTTTCCTGATTTCCTAATATCTCTATTGATATCTACTTTCCTACATATTTTCTCCAGTTCATCTTTGTGACTGACTCTTCACATGTTCTGACATTTACATTAACTCTCTACTCGAAACCCTCTTGCGAAAGAACTTATGGTCCAAATCATTTACTCACTCTTCTTCCTAAACCTACGGACGATCATCCTAATCCTACTGACTATCTTTTTTTGACTGGATGTTCTCTTCTACATTCAATTATCCAAGGTACAAGGTCCTATGCCATTGTATATGGATTTATCTGAGATAACTGTGCGGAACATAATTCAAAGATAAGTATCCAACTCAAGGGCCCAATTTGCCCTTCAGGGCTTCAAATCTTACTTAGATTTCTGTTTTCATAATTATATTTCCCCTTTCTTGTAAATATCACAGGTTTCAAGTACCATTATTCATCCCACAGAATGATTCCTAACTCAAATTGAACATGCTATTAACCCTAAACATACACTGTTCCCTCAATCTAACTTTACAGAAGAGCAGGATCAGAGTTGGTCTTACAAAAGAGGAATGTAGGGGATCTTCCACCTGCTGAGAACCTCAAAGGTCCATGCAGAAATAATCCCTGGAGAAGTTGTAGGCAGCCATGTAAAACCTGAGAGAGCACAAGTCATCTTCCATGGCAAACATCCTGGTCAGGATGAAGGTTTGTGTCTGAATCAGCCTTTCTCTACTTAATGTAGAGAAGATGGACCAAACCAGGCCTGTGTGGAGAGATGTTCCTGGGTGCCTATGGTTGATATACCATCCTATCTTGTGAAAGTGTCACAGGAAGTAGGGGTAGCCTCCATCTATTGGGACCGTTGAATGGAACTGTTAGGACAAAGTGGTCGCCAAGGTAGTGACCTCATTCTGTTCCTGAATGAAGTGACCTACCTCACTTTCTTGGTGATGGAACTATCTGAACTTGGGATCCAGGAATCCAGGCACCCAGAGCGAGTCCCAGTCCCAGTTCCAGTGGGCTCAGTTTTTTGAAATAACCAAGGACAGTGTCAGTCTTCCTTGGTACCTACTTATGTGAGGATTGCCAAATGCCAGCAGCGCTCTGAAGAGTGTACTTTTTCAGAAAGCATGTAGTTGTTCATCGCTTGCTCCTCACAACTCCTCAGAGTTGGCCAAGGAGACCAGATCTGAGACAGGACAAGCCATTTCGGGAAAACATAGTAGGGCCCACGAGTCATTGGACACTCCTGATGGTCACAGACCTATTTGTGAAAACGAGGTGCCTTTGTGGGTGTGGGTGTGAGTTTGTGATTTTGTCTCATGTTCTGAGAATAGGTAGGAAACGTGGTTTGTTTGGTTTGGAGTTGACTGTGTCTGGTAAGTCCTTTGAGGAGCCGAGTGTTTCTATGTCTGTCCATCTCTCTGTGACCTTGGTTGTAGATATTAGAAAAGAGAATGCATCAATGAATGTGTCCTGTGTAGTAGAAATCTTCCCAGAATTCATCCTACCCAATTTATGAAAGGAATTCAGCTTGCCTTATGAATGGGCAATGCCTACTATCTTCCTAAGTTTCTCTTTTCTTCCTGAATTTTGCCACTCTCCAGAATAGGATCATGGTTTTGTGTCCAAATTATTTACCACCTCCAATCTCTGTGACATAGCCATGTACTGGATAGCTGAAGGGAATTGGAGCATCTCAGAAAACCCAGATATCAATGTGACCAGGAAAGTCTCAGTGGGGAAACCCTGATTTGGGCCTACTGCTTACCTATTCTTCTGTTGCCCTTAATGTCAGGAAGGCCTTTGCCTCTGGCCACACCTTTGTGAAGCCTGAACAAAACAGTTTTCAAATGGAAATGAATGGACATCACCTGTGGCTCTTTGCTCAATTGCTTAGGAAAGGGATGTGTCTGAATCAGCCACTTGGCCCTGTGTGAGGCTTTGGCTTAGATTCTCAGCACCTGATGGATCTAAAGAAAGATCCCATGTTTGCATCCATAACCAAAATGGCAAAAAGTGCAGTAATTGTGGATGAAGTCTCTCGCCTTCCTCTGTAAGGTTCCTGACCTCCATCAAGTGAGAATAGGGATCCTTTGGGTCAAATGAGCTCTTCAAATCCCTGCAGAGTCTAGCCCATTGTTGCTTGTGTTGTCTCATGACTCCAAATCACATACATAATCAATACATGACAGTGAGTAGGCCTCAAATTGGAGAAGCACAGCAGTATTTAGGGCAGGCCTATTTGATCACTCCTGTTTCACAGGAAGTGTTTCCAGGCCACCCAGACTTTAGGCAAATGAGGGGCAAGGAAGTCTATTTTGGACACTGTCTTGTGCTGCACCCCTCATGGAAACATACAGCCAGAGGTTATGATGAATGTCTATATGGATAAAAATGAGGGTCATGTGGGAGTGTTTTGGTTTAAATTGTGGTCATTTGTGTGGCAGTTGGAAGAGATGACTGGGTCCACCTGCTCTTGAACTCTGGTGTGATTTCCCTTAGAGACTGAGTTCTGGAACTAACCTCAGAGAAGCATTGCCATGAATTGTGTTGGCATTTAAGGAGGCCATGCATGAGAGTCACCCTTGGAACCTGAGATCTAGGCCCAGGTGGCTTTCCAGAGAGCACTGGAAATCTCAGCCGGAATATCACATGATTTTATTCTGAAAAACTTGGCAGCCATAGTTGAGAGTCAAAACACACATGGACCTCACATTGTAGACCTCAACAGCGCTGGCTTCATGTGACCTTTTGGACACTCTTTGGGAAACCTTGCCTGTTATCATTCTCCAGAGCTTTCATTGAAATGAGCTTCCTCACCATTTAATGGTTCCTGAATGAATTGAAACCCACAGTGCCTCCAACTTCATCCTTGAAAAATGGCTAGATAAATAAAATGAAATTTTTGAAATTCCCATGACCAGGTGGCATTGGAGAACCTTTGGATGTCCTGTTGCTGATCAAGAGTGTACCAGACAGTTCCTTGATTGACTGGGTTTCATGAAAATGTGTAGAACAGAGATGCCATTAAGTTAGAGCCTGCAGAGTAGTGGGCCTAGAAAGTGGTGTGCAGTTGTGTGATAATACATTTGTGTTGTGGCCATGTAGATCTGCCATTGGCTTCCAAATTGCTTGTGACTGACATGGTGCAGGCAGGAGACCCGTATATGTAAAAGCATGTTTTTATATGGAGAGGTTTCAGGGCAATGTTAAGAATCAAGTTTCTATGCACAAGTTGGCAAGCTATGTGGGAAAGAAGCCTGGTTGGTGCATTCTCCTGCAGACCCTGACCCACCGCAAGTGACAGAACTCCGTCTAGCACTGTGTCCCTGTTGAACTTCTTGTATTTTGTGAAGGAAATACCAAACTCCCAGTGCAGCAGCAAAAAACACCACGAAAAATGGAGGATGACCAAATGGTTCCACAGTCCCCACGGAGAGACACTTAGACCCATGTGGCCACTGTTTACCTACAAAGAGTGAATTCAGAACTGTTGCCTCAAGTTTACTGGAAAATAAGAAACCATATCCTTCAGGTCACATAGATGTAGACCCAGCTTTGATGGTCCCACAACAAAGAAAGCTAAAGCTCCTGAAAATAACATATATTTCAAGTGCCCAAACTCAGAGGAAGTTTCTCAAGATGTCTTTAGGCTAGCAGACCTCCATGTTTGAGGAGTGTTTACCATGTCCGTTACTTTTGGAAACTCCTCTACCACCTCCAAGGTTGTGAACTCCCGAGAATTTTCCATTCCAGATATGTATTCACAGATTTTCTAACACCACTGTTCTAACTGTGACTTACTTCAGACGAAGGGAATGTCAATGCTTTGTTCTGGATGAGAGTGGGATGATTTTTGTGTAGCACATATTTGCATACACATTGGATTCATTATCGTATTTTCCATTTGAAATATTGAATCCCAGACAGTAACCCATAACAAACTAGACTCTGACTACTAATCCTAATATGATGCAGTAAAATAACCCAAACAGAATAGAAATGCAAGCAGTTCAGTGGAGGCATGGTGTAGAGTTGGACTTGCCTTTTGCATAAAAAAGGGTAGGTGTTATAAATATAGTCAATTTTCTGTTGAAATAGTTCTCCATGTGTTTTTAATGTTAACAAATATGTGAATTCCTGTCTCCCTCTCTCTGTAGCCTATTCAGCACATGCATTTTTATATACACATATAGAATACTACCTGGTATCACACGTACATTTTTGTGAGGTGGCTGACGTGGCAGATACAAATTGTGAGAAGAGATCACTCCTCCTAAATGCTTTTGGAACTGAAAATTCAATGTATGGGTAAACTTGCTAGTTCAACAACATTATGCATAAATCTATCTTCAATAAAATGAATATTTTTGGATCTGTGGATGATATATATTTCATGGTGAATTTCGATTGATATATATATATTGCTATTTTTAATGTCTCAGTGTGTGTGTGTGTGTGTGTGTGTGTGTGTGTGTATATACACACACTCTCCAGATTTTTCAAAATATGAAATGTATGAGTCTTATTATACACTCCCTAAATTAATTAATATTCATATATGTGGATTTATAATCAACTTTTCACAAGATTATTCTCAGAGATATTCATCCACCTGAAATACATATTTCTTTCCTAGTACTGAAAACTAACTTGAGTGAATGGTGCATACAAATCCTAATATTTCTACAGTAACTGACCCAGTTTAACATCAATTCAAGTAGATTCCTATGCGGCATGATGTGTATTTAAAGTTAATTTTTGTCAACACTGGTACATTACTATTTCTTCAATTAATGCACATCATAGGATATATATTTTATCTACAAGTAAGCAAATATTTAGGCATTTGTTTCACTTTCAATCACTTCCTGCTTCAGAACACATGTACACTTCCGGGTTTCTTGACTGGTCTTTTCATGAGACTTCTTTCCAAACACATTATTTTCAATTTCCATAATCACTTTTGAAGCAATACTCACACACTCTTCATGAGAATCCATAACCCTAATATTACAATTAGATATATAACGGGTAGGATTAAATGTATTATATCAATATAAGATTTTCTGTATATTTTCAGATATCAATTCAATCCATTATTTAAAGTTGGAACCAGTTATATTATTTATTCACAGTATTGTCTTTTTATGCATTATCTCTATATTCATAGACACATGGTTCACCTATTTCTATCCCCAATACTAATTCATACATCTTCATTATATTGCTCCCAGAAATGGTGGAAGAAATACTCCTGTCACCTGATCTACATATACATTTTATTACAGTAATATTCTGGACACACAAAGGAAAGTTCACACTTATGATTGTACCAATGTAAAGGTCGGCCGAGCATTGGAGGAAGAAACCAGGAAGAGACTGTCTCATGAAACAGCAAAGGGCTTTTGGGGGGTCCAGCATGCTGGGGCTCAGAGCTCACTTGAATAGAGAAGAGAGCCCTGAGAACATCTTAAGCAGAGCTTATGTACTTTACTTGGTGAGGGCAGGGAGGGAAATTTATTGATTGGTCAGGTCGAGTGAGTGGTTTGCGTGCCAATGGGAGAGGGAGTACATTCTGCAGTTTGGCAGTTGGGGACAGCACATTCTGGGAACAAGATTAGCAAACAGTTCTCAAGATTTCAACAGTGTTTTGTTAAGCATACAGAAAAACAGGTATTACAAGTACCTATTTTATTAACCTTTCATTCCCCACTTCTCATTCTGGTTACTTTTAATCATAAAAGTGATCATTGGGGGGTCTCTGATTTTATGTCTCCTAGTGAGGTATATTGTTGTCTGATTACCATAAGTTTAACTTATCCAATTTGAGCTTGTAGAAAAGAAACTACACGGTTGAGCAAACAGGTTCCTACAATTAGCATTAATATGAGGATTGTTAATGGACTGGCCAGGGTTGATAAAAGCGTAGGTAACCAGGGGGACTATGTGAACAAAGACACAAACCAACCTTTATGTGCCCCTCTCCTTTGTTGATGCTCTTCAAGGCATCTTTTTAACTTACTCATAAATTTTTTTACAACTCCAGTATGGTCGGCATAAAAACAACATTCTTCCCTCAATGCAGCACAAAGGCCCTCTTCTCTCATGAAGAGGAGGTCCAACCCTCGCCTGTTCTGTAAAACAAATTCAGAGAGAGAGGTTTAAGAGAATGGTCTGAGAATGAGAAAGGAGAGATGTAAAAGAATAATGGGAAAGGGGTTTGGGATTTTCCAGGCAACAAAATGTTGAGCAGTAGAACACGTAGAGCAGAGGAGAAGACAGGAGTGAGTATCCCAAAAAGCCTGTGAGCGATGTTAAATTTTTAGTAACCTGTTTTCACTGATGACAAAAAAAAACTTTAAAGGCCATTTTCATTACATCTTGGATAGGGTGCTGAGGGCTCTCCTTAGCTTTTTGAGCTTTGGTTTAGTTGGTAAGAGGACTTGGTGGGACCTGGTGAGGGCACTGACAGGAGAAGAGAGGAGTGAGTGGGTGGATGGGTACCTTAGTACTTGTTACCTCAGCAAGGGGGCAATGGTCTAAGAGCCGGCAGAGGCTTCGGTTTTTGATCTAGTAATTGGAGGGGAGAAATCAGGTTGCTTATGTGGGAGTGACAGCAGAGAGTCTGGAGCAGAAAGCAGAGGGTGAGGATCTATTAGAGGAGCATAGTTCAGGATGTGAGTGAAGGACGGAAAAGGCCTCCACATAGGGGAATTTCCTTCCACCATTTGAGCACTTGCCGAAGTCAAAAAGGTCATGCAGAATTTGAGCATCTAGAGACCCCTCTGGGGGCCATCGGATTTGGTTGTCTAATTGGTAATATGCCCAATGCTGAGTACTGAATTTGATGAAGAGTTTGGGTTCCACAAGGCAGCTCCTGTATGCTTACATCCCATGACTTACAGAAGAAGTCGGCTTTTCCCCCACACAGCCCTGGCTGTTAGTGGGTTTGATAGTCCGCTGAGCAAACATAGTAATCTGGGCTAGCCAACCTGTATCTGGCTCACGTGTCCCTACATCCATAATGTTTGTTTCCATTACGTATGGCACGGAAAAGATTTAATGGAATTTTAGTGGGATCCCCTTCATCAGGGATATCCCAATAGGAAAGACCTATAGCCAGCTGACAAATGTCTGGGTAGAGAGATGGCCACCAGGTACCTAATGGGGCTGTATGCAAGATAGAGCATACTTCTAGTACAGTATGATTTGTGATCAGCCATCGCTGCTGAACAGGCTGATGAGGTTTAGGACTACTATTGGCCAAGGGGAGAGTCTATAGCCTTATGCACATGGCGAATACACAATTTGAAAGGATTACCAGTCATTTCTATTTTCCAGCCAGAGTCTGGACAGGGCGCAGGCTTGAGATGAGAGGCATGGATCCCGGAAGTGATTCCCTCTACCTTTACCACTGTAGGTGTTATAAGTAGCACCTGGTATGGTCCTTTCCAGCGGGGTTCCAGGGATGACACCTGATGTCGTCTTATGTAGATGAAGTCTCTTACTTGATATTGATATGGAGTCCCCTCGTCCCCAGGTTGGTAGGTAGTGGCCAGCTGTTTCCACAGATATCACTGTCTTCTTTCAAGAACTTTAACTCTGTCAACTCAGGAGGTGCGGAAGGGATCATTAGGTCTTAGAGTTGGGGTTATGTCCCTTACTGGAGGAGGTACCATAGAGAATTTCATAGTGCGTGAGATTACACAAAGGAACAGAGGGAGTATGAGTATTTCTTGCATGAAACAGTGCATAAGGCAGGAGCATAGTCCAAGTTTTTATGCTGATATCTAAGCTTAATTTTGTTAAGGTCTCTTTAATGCTTCTATTTATTTATTTTACCTGTCCTGAGCTCTGGGGTCTATAAGCACATTGTAACTTCCAATTAATCCCCAGGGTCCTGGCTAACCCCTGACTTACAAGGCCATGAACGCCAATCCATTTTCAGACCCTATTACCTTAGGCAGTCCGAATCTTGGAAAATTATCTTTCAGGATCTTCTTGACCACAATTTGTGCCTTTTTTTGTGGGAAGGCTTCAATCTATCCTGAAAATGTACCTACAAAAACTTGGAGATATTTAAGTCCATACCATGCTGGCTTAATTTCAGTAAAGTCCACTTCCAAGAATTGTCCTGGTCTGGATCTTTGTAGGTGGTTAACTGCAAGAAACTTGGAAGGGTAAGCATTAACCAATTGAAAGGCCTGACAGGCTTTTGTTACATGTTCAGTTATTTCCTTTCGCTCTGAGTTGGTTAGTGGAAAACTCTGTTCTTTATTCTTCAGGAATGCCTGAAGTTTCTTTGAACCAATGTGAGTGAGTTGATGTACATTTTTAACGTACCATAGGGCTTTCTGAAAATGCAGGCTGGGCTCAGTGAAGTTGAGGATTTCAGTTTCAGTGTCATTAGATGTTGTCAAAAGCTTGCTGGTGCTCAGGGGTCCATTAGAATTGGGCATCTCCTTTTAACAGCGGGTATAAAGGAGCAGCTAAGGACGCAAACCCGTGTATCCATAACCTGCAAAAGCCAGCAGTCCCAAGAAACTCTCTGAATTGTCTGCTATTAGATGGGGGTGGTATATGCTCAATGGTTTCTTTTCTGGGCTCAGTGAGCCATCGTTTACTGCCCCTAAGGGAATATCCCAGGAAGATTACTTCTTTCTGGCAAATTTGGGCCTATTTGGCAGAAGCACTATACCCGAGTTGAGCAAGCTCGGAAAATAGTGCTTGGGTTCCAGACTCACAGTTTTCCTTGGTGTTGGCTGCCAGTAGCAGGTCATCCACATATTGAAGCAGGGTGTCTTCAGGGTCCGTAGTTCTGAAGTTGTTGAGATCTCTGGGAAGGGCTTCATCAAAGAGAGTGGGGGAAATTTTGAACCCCTGTGGGAATCTAGTCCAAGTTAGTTGACCAGACGTTCTGGTTTCTGGGTCTACCCACTCGAAAGCAAATAGCAAATGACTATCTTTATGCAGACGCAAGCAAAAGAAAGCATTTTTTTAAAGTACAGAACAGTATAGCAATTCTGCTCAGGGTTCAGAGTGCTAGGCAGATTGTACAGATAAGGTACCGTGGGGTGAATGTTCTGCACTCTGTTGTTGATCTCTCTTAGGTCTTGAAGGAAGCGATAGACACCAGTTCCTGGATTTTTTTACTGGTACCAGGGGTGTGTTCCAGTTTGAATGACTGGGCCTTAGGACCCCTAATGCCAGATATTTCTGAATACAGGGCCTTATCCCATCTTTAGCTTTCTTGCTCAGAGGATATTTTTTGACATTGATTGGGTGGGCTGTAGTTATTAACCCCACTGTTATTGGAGGTTGTTTCATGGCTACGCCTAACTCAGCAGTTTTTTCCTAGGCATCTGCAAAATCTGTTATCCATTTCTGGGGTAGCTTGCCTGTTTGATCAGTCTTGGGGGGGGGGGTGACGAGTTGATGTTCATCTTCTACTGACAAAGTTAAAGCCGTGACTATAGGAGTTTCTACTGAAGGTTTTAGAAATTTCACTTGGGGGCCTTCAGGGATAAAAGTTATTCTGGCCTGGAGCTTGTTGAGCAGATCTCTGCCCATCAATGGGGGGGGGCATTCTGGGATTACTAGAAAGGAGTGATGGATTTTTCCTTTCCCCAGGACCATGGTCCTCTTAGTTGTCTAAGCCCCATATTTACTGCCATTAGGCCCTTGAACTAGAGTCATTTTATTTGATAGATGGCCCAATGGTGTCTTAAGGGCTGAGTATACTGCCCCTGTGTCCACTTCAAAATTTACTCACTGCCGGCAAGTTCTTTGAGTTCTTTTGGCAGGGCCAGCTTCCTCCAGGGAAGGAGGGGCTGTGTGTGCCACGGGGTAGTCATCTGGAGAGAGCTGGGCTGGCCTAGATTCCTCCAATGGTGGAGAGTCTGAGTCACCAGCAGGGGAATCACTTAGAGGGAGTTGGGGGTTGGGGGACGAGGACAGGGCATAAGGAGGGGGAGGAGAGTCCAGTAGAGTCTTGAGACTCAGGGAGAATAGAGGGTGGAGGAGGAGGAGCAGAGGGTTTGAGAGATACAATCGTGGGGGAAGCAGTAGGAGCGGGGGCAGGTTCAAGGAAAGGTTTCACCCATGGAGAAGGAGATTTGCAGAGGTCCTGCTAAGTTAAGATATATTGCTGTTGATCTGGATGGCTAAGTGGCCCTGGCTGAAAGACAATATCTCTGAGTTTTTAAATTAGTGAGAAGTAGAAACATCCTTCTGGGGGCCATCCGACTCCGAAGGTGGGTCATTCTGAGGCACAGAGTGTATACCAGGTACGGCGTTTTACTGAAAAAGAAAGATTCTGAGCCCTTAAGCAGACTTTGGTCCACTGATCAAGGGTCAGGGACAGAGGCGTTGAAGTGCTCTGTCCCATATGAAAGATACACAAACAGTGAAACCAATGACACACGACACAGACAAGACAAGACAATAAAGACAGGCAATGGACGTCCAGTACTGAGACCAGGACAGAGTAGCCGGCAAAACCTGATGGGCGGGCAATACCGAATCCAAAACAAAATATCACTGAGTCGAGGAGACTATTGTTACTCGATTTCCCGAGACCTCCAGGGCGTCCCCCAGAGACATGACCTGTGGCTCTGTGACATGTCTGTCAGCCACCCTCAGAGAGAGCTCATGCTCATCACCGATAGCCATTATGCCCATCCCTAACCTGAAACCTGAAACCAGAAAGAGGCACCTTACTCACCCTGAGAGGAGCCCATTGTCTGTCTTTCATCCACCACTGCTGGATCTCCCTGCGGCCCTCAGATGTAAAGTTCGGGCGAGCGTTGGAGGAAGAGACCACCAAGAGACTGTCTCATGCAACAGCCAAGGGTCCAGAATTCTGGGACTCAGAGCTCACTTGAATAGAGCAGAGAGCCCTGAGAACAGCTTAAGCAGAGCTTATATACTTTCCTTGGAGAGGGCAGGGAGGGAAGTTTATGGATGGGTCAGGGCGAGTGGGCGGTTTGCGTGTAAACGGGAGAGGGAATACATTCTACAGTTTGGCAGTTCGGGACAGGACATTCTGGAAACAAGATTAGCAAAAAGTTTTCAAGATTTCAACAGTGTTTTGTTAAGCATACAGAAAAACAGAAAGTGACAACTACCTATTTTATGTAATTTCACCAAAGCCTAAATGTAAAGTGAGCATGGATTACTAAAAACATTCTTGTCCAGGTTGCCTAATGCTCACAAATGTCAATTCTCTTCGTGACTACATATTTGTTTCTTCCTAAGATTATATATTCAACCTCAACCCTGTTGAAAATGCCTAATCCTATGACTCACTTAATACTTTGCCTGATTTCATAATGTCTCTATTGATATCTGCTTTCCTACATATTTTCCCCAGTTCATCATTGTGACTGACTCTTCACATGGAATGACATTAACATTCACTCTCTAACTGAAACTCTATTGATAAAGAACTTTGGTCCAAATCCTATACTCACTCTTCTTTCTAAACCTACCGACTATCTTCCTAATCCTAACAACTATCCCTTTTTGACTGGAGGTTCTCTTTGACATTCAATCATCCAAGGTACAACGTCCTATGCCATTGTATATCGATTTATCTGAGACATCTGTGCAGAAAGTATTTCAATGCTAAGTATCCCAATCAAGGGCCCAATTCTCTTCTGGGCTTCAAATCTTACCTAGATTTCTGTTTTTCATACTTGAATCATATGTCTATATTCTTATAAATATCACAGATTCCCAGTACCATTATTCATCCCACAGAATGATTCCTAACCCAAATCAAACCTGATATTAACCCTAACTACACAGTGTTCCCTCAATCTAACTTTAGAGAAGAGCAGGGACAGAGCTGATCTTAAAATACAGAAATGTAGGGGATCTTCCACCTGCTGAGAACCTCAGAGGTCCATGCAGAAAGGATCCCTGAAGAAGATGTAGGCAGCTATGATGGACGTGAGAGAGCAAAAGTCATCTTCCATGGCAAAAAACCTGGTCAGGATGAAGGGAAGTGTATGAATCAGCCTCTCTCTACTTAATGTAGAGAAGATGGACCAAACCAGGCCTTTGTGCAGAGCTGTTCTTTGGTGCCTATGAATGATATATCATTCTAACTTGTGAAAGTGTCACAGGAAGTAGGGGCAGCCTCCAGCTCATGGAACACTTGGAAGCAACTGTTAGAACAAAGTGTTTGGCAAGGCAGTGACCTCATTCAGTTCCTAAAGGAAGTGACCTACCTCACTTTCTTGGTAATGGAACTCTCTAAACTTGGGATCCAGGAAGCCAGGTACCCAGAGCCAATCCCAGTCCCAGTCCCAGTGGGCTCACTTGTTTTGTGTTACTAAGGACAGAGTCACTCTTCCTTGGTACCTACTGATGTGAGGATGGCCAAATGCCAGGGTCATTCTTGAGAAAGCAGGTAGTGTCTCACCACAGGCTCCTGACAACCTCACACAGTTGGCCGAGGAGACCAGATCTGAGAATGGATAGTCCATTTCAGGGGAACATAGTATGACCCACCAGTCAGAGGACACTCCGGATAGTCACAGACCTATTTGGGGGAAGGAGGTGCCTTTTTGCGTGTGGGTGTGAGTTTGTGGTTTTTTCTCATGTTCTGAGAATAGGTAGAAAAGGCGGTTTGTTTGGTTTGGAGTGGACTTTTTCTAGTAAGTTGTTTGATAAGGCGAGTGTTTCTATGTCTGTGTATCCCACTTTGTCCGTGGTTGTAGACATTAGAAAAGAGAATGCATCAATGGATGTGTCCTGTCTAGTAGAAAGCTTCCCAGCATTCATTCTGCCCAATTTGTGAATGGACTTTGACTCGCCTTATGGATGGGCAATGCCTACTATCTTACTACTTTGCTGTTTTCTTCCTGAATTGTGGCCACTCTCGAGACTAGGCTCATGGTTTTGTGTCCAAGATATGTATCACCTCCAAGCTCTGTGACATGGCCATGTACATGATAACTGAAGGGAATTGGAGGATCTCAGAAAACTCAGATATGAATGTGACCAGTAAAGTCTCAGTGGAGAATCCTTGCTTTGGGCCATTTGCTTACCTATTGTTCCATTGCCCTGAATGTCAGGAAGGCCTTTGCCTCAGGCCAACCCTTTGTGAAGCCTGAACAAAACAGTTTTCAAATGGAAATGAATTGGCATCACCTGTGGCTCTTTGCTTAATTGCTTTGGAAAGGGATGTTTCTTAATCAGCCTCTTGGTCCTGTGTGAGGCTGTGGCTTATATTCTCAGCACCTGATGGATCTAAAGAAAGATTCCCTGTGTGCTACAAAACCAAAATGGTCAAAATAGCAGTCATTGTGTATGAAGATTCTCGCCATCTTCTGTAATATTTCTGACATCCATCAAGTGAAAATAGGGATCCTTTGGGACAAATGAGTTCTTCAAATGCCTGCAGAGGCTAGACCATAGATGCTTGGGTTTTCTCATGACTCCAATTCACATAAAGAATCTATAACTGGCAGTCATTAGGCCTCAAATTGGAGAAGTGAAGCCGTAATAAGGGCAGGCCTATTTGATCACTCGTGGTTCACAGGAAGGGTGTTCAGGCCACACTGACATTAGGGAAAATA
Source organism: Callospermophilus lateralis (assembly GCF_048772815.1). Classification (NCBI taxonomy): domain Eukaryota; kingdom Metazoa; phylum Chordata; class Mammalia; order Rodentia; family Sciuridae; genus Callospermophilus; species Callospermophilus lateralis. The sequence goes on along the minus strand of NW_027513356.1, from coordinate 130,083 downwards.
GGGGCAAGGGAGCATATTTTGGACACTGTCTTGGACTGCGCCCCTTATGAAAACCTCCAGCCAGAGAATTTGATGAGTGTCTATATGGAAGAAGATGAGGGCCATGTGGGAGTGTTTTGGTTTTAATTGTGGTCATTTTTGTGGCGGTTGGAAGACATGACTGTGGCCACCATGACTGGAACTCTGGTGTGATTCCCCTTAGAAACTGAGTTCTGGAACTGACCTCAGAGAAGAATTGCCATGAAGTGTGTTGGGATTTTAGGAGGCCACTCATGAGAGTCGCCCTTGGAAACTGAGATCTAGGCAAACTGAGATGGAGACTGCTGAATAGTGACACAGAGCTGTGGTGCACAGGTGTGTGATAAAACATCTCTGGTGGGGCCATGTGGATCTGCCAATGACTTCCAAATGGCTTGTGGCTGAAATCGTGCAGCGCGTAATCCCTTATACGTTTGACCTCTTCATATAAAGGCATCTTGTTATATGGAGAGGTTTCAGGGCATTGTTCACAATCAGGTTGCAATGGTTAAGGGGGCAAGCTATGTGGGATAGAAGCCTGGTTGGTGTATTCTCCTGCAGACCCTGACCCACCACACGTATGAGAAATTCCTCCAGCACTGAGTCCCTGTTGATCTCCTTGTATTTTGTGAAGCAAATACCAAACTCCCAGTGCAACAGCAAGAAAAACCATGAAAAGTGGAAGATGAGCAAATGGCTTCACAGTCCACACGGGGAGGCACTTAGCCTTCAGTGGCCACAGTTTCCCAACAAAGAGAGAATTCAGCACTGCTGCCTCATGTTCATTTGAAAATAAGAAACTATATCTTCCAGGTCACATATATGCAGACCCAGCTTTGATGGTCTCACTACAAAGGAAGCTAAAGCTCCTGACAACAACATATATTTCAAGTGCCCAAGGTCAGGGGCAGTTTCTCAAGAAGTTTTAGGCTGGCAGAGCTCCATATTTGTGGAGTGTTTACCTGTTAGACCAGGACATGACAAAAGACCACTGACTCCAATTAAAATCAAATTAAACCAAGCTTATTATTTCCACTGGCTTCCTCTCCCTCTAAAAATGGTGGAAACTAGACAGCAACCCCACCTTTCCTACAGCCCACCTTTATAGACCAGAAAGTTACACAAAGGCGGGTTACAGATAAGAGAACTCGGAGAAGCATCACATTAATGCTAGTTTACATTTTTTGTTTTTTGCTGGCCCCTCATCAGAATTTATCAGGACCATTAGAGCCTCAACGACTGTCGTTGTCTGGCCAGGGAAGGCCAATATTTATGAGGTGTCACTAAAGTTTCAGAGAGGGCTGCTATCTGGTCAGAGAGCCAGGCATGGGTGAGTTCAAGGCATGAGCAGGCATTCAAAGCAGATTCAGAATTTGCAGTAATGTATAGTAAAGCCAAAATTATCTTTTCATGGTTTTGTGGCAAGATGGCTCCCAATTTTAATAAATGATCATGTTGGGTCTATCATTCCCCCTTTCTAATGTGCCCCTTCCAAATCTTTGATAGGGTAGGAAAAGAGCAATGAGGGAATTTTAATTCCTCAGGTAACAGTCTCCAAATTTTTAGAACTCACCCAAAACTGGATTCCTGATTTTACCTGACATAATTAATTACTTATATTGATAGTCTATTTATTTTTGGCTCCATAGTTGTTAGACGAGAGGCGTCACTCATTTTGACGTCTTCAGAGCTGAGAGAGGGTGACGTGAGTGGGCACAGCATATGGGACATGACTTGTCTTTTAGAAGTCAGTTGAGGGACATGGGTTGCCTTTTAGAAATCAGTTCGGTTTGAAGTCTGGTTGGGGAAGAACAGGTTGTAAAGTCATCTGGGGATGGGTTCTTCTATGTGAGAAACAAAAACCATGAGTACTGAAAAAATGTTGCAGCAGCTGGAACATGTCACTGTATAGAAGTTCCCTCAGCAGGCTTTAATATCCCCAGTTATCAGAATGTCAACTTAATATTTAACATTTAGTGTTACATTTGTCCCTCCCCATAAGATACAGTTTAATAATTTAATGTCATCTGATTTTGCAAAATTCTTTTACTAGTATGACCTCTGTGTGTAATAGAGAAACCTTTAATTCTGTTACTCAGGGCTGGATAATCATACTAGCAAACACCAAGCCTACCTGTGTAGGTTAGGAATATCTGTAGGCCTTAAACTTAAAATTTGTGCCTCTGGCAGCTCCTCTTGATAGTCACTTTTTATAGTTATCAGGCATTGCTGACTGAGAATCCTTCTTTGTGGCCTCCAGTCTTACTTATTTTGGGAGGATAACATAAAGTGAATACCTTAAAATATTATTATAATTATTATTATTATTATTATTTAAAATGTCAGGAATGGCTGTATTTTGGTTTTAACTCTCTTTGCTAAGTGTTTAAGATGAAGCTGTCAAACTGACTTTTGTTTCTATCTATTGTTAACATTAGCTGAGTTTTATGAAAGTCATTCCTGGGGAAACTTGAGAGCAGCTTCTCAGTTCTGCTGGTGCCATTTGCGCTAGGTGGGTCCAGGTCTTGCTTGACCATGGGGCTTCCCTCGGAAGCATCAAAGATGTCTCCCTTCTCTGATGACTCTCTTCTTCATAGCAAATGCACTGATTGGCTTTCTGTTTTCCAGTGGTCTCATTAATCTCCCTGATTGGGAGGTTATGAGGCCCAGAGTTGCAAAGCTTTTAGAGAAGTCCCCTGTTCAATGGATTCAGACTGACTCAGAGGGCAAGAGCCAAATATTGGTTTTCTTGGCTCTTTTCATGTAAATTTAATTTTAAATCCTAATCTTAATTATCCAGCAAATAAATTTTAACAGCCTTATATTAAGAGTACTGGGGTTTAATGTCTATAAGTTTATAATTATTTATCTTTTTATTAATTGGGATCTGTATTGTAGGTGTCTTGTAGGTGATGACTTATTATCTTAAATTAACCCATGCTGTGTTCTTAAAGCAACACTTCTGTAAAACACTAACAGGGAATCTTTAGATCACTTATAAGGAAATTACAAAATAAAATTTTTTAACAAGTGTAAAAATACTTAGTTCGTGTAATAGCTCCCCTGAATTTTTTAGCTGAGTTATACATTATATCCCCTGTTTGAGATCCTAGTAATCTTAACAGAAAACAAAACAACTTTTGAACATAACTTTAAATGAAACATAATCTTACCTACAGCTTTCGTAGTCATTCTCACATGTAGTAATATGGGACACAGAGCCTTATCTCAGGTAAGGCAGGGCTCTTTATAAATATTAAGTGTTTTAGTTCTAAAGATGAACTTTGTTTTTTTAAATATCATTTTACAAATTTTATATAAATTGTTTGAGGTCACATGAACATTAGCTAACACCATAGGATATCACATTTAAAACATGAATTTAATAAACACTGAAAGTTTTTAACCTTTGCATAGATAAGGCTCTCATTAACATAAAATACATTTAAATTGTTCCCCAATGTAAAAAGTAACATAAAACTTTACATATCTTATTGAAAACAGGTAAATGAATGCCCAATATATTTTTTTTACTATACAACTTCAGAACACCAGCTTGGTATAATGCTCTTTTAAAGTTTCTACCTTACAGACTTGTATACCTGAAAGATAGGAGCACATTAATAGCATCACAATTACATTGATGTTTCTACATTAAGCAAGTTTAGCTTTTAAAGAAATGGCAGTACAGGGCTCTAAAATAACAGTTCTTATTTAATCAGTTGTTTAATTTTTATGATTGCTTGCTCTAGAAAAAATAAAACTTAATAAAACACAATGTTATGGGTAAACTTATGTTTTCAGAAATTTTTGTCTCTTTAACTGATTTTTACAATCTTATACAGACTTTATTACACACTTCTACAGACCTTAGTAAATCAATCAGATATCTAACAAAAGTACTCATGAATGAGTAATCCCATATCAAATTTACTTTACTTATTTATCAAAATATTAGACAAATGTATTGAAGATTGTAAAGCATTTTTTTTTGTTGAAGGAAAAGTCCTAGAACCAAGTCATATTAGAATTTTTGTAGACATTAATATTTTATTAGATTTTTGAACACCTAGAAAAACTTGTAAGCTGAGTTTTAAAGACATTTATTTTTATCTGTTTATCCAATTTAAATTCAACAATTTAAATCACGTGAATTAAAGATCTTTAGATCCACTTTGTAAAATTTGTTTTTATGAGCGTTGTTTTTATGAGTGCACTTTATATATGTTAATTTGTGTATCATATATATGATATACGGACATATGTATATATAGATATACAACACATAACAACAGTGTGTACACATAATAATAGTAAAGGTCTTGTAGCTTTTCACAGGTGAAATATCCATTGCAATGTTTCAAAAACTCCACAGTTGGTCAAAGATAGAACTGATCAGAAAAACATTAACCTAGGTCTGTAGGATCAAAATCATGAGCTCAAAAAAAATAAAGAATCTAAGGAAAAAAATAAGAGTTCTAGAAAAAATGACTGGTAATTAATTAGTAAATACCATACAATTTAACTTTTTTTTCTCTTAGGCCTCAGATCAGTCTCCTACTAAGTTAGCAGGCTTCTTTCATTTGCATTTCAACATAAGTCCTGGCTGAGGTCCAGAAGGAACAGGGAAAAGCTGCTAATCTGAGCAGACACCTCAGGCCTAAGGCATTTCAACCATAATATTCAGGTTTGGATGTTGAAAATTATCATACAAGTTTAAGATACAATTCACAAAATTTTATATCTTTACATCTTTTTTTGTCAACAGATACCATACTATGATTTACTATCCTTGTCCAATTTAATGCACTGCTACACACAGTGACATTTTCCCAGGCTACCCAGTTCAAAATTGGTGAAAAATAGCCTGAATGATTGGGAAGTTACTTGCCAACTTGGAAGTTGTGTTGTTTAGTTTTCCATCCTAAGTATTTAAGTTCTCTGACATGAATTATCTGAAATCATAAACTAAACAATTACCTAAACCCGACTTTTAACTGCAAGATTGTGCAATGCTTTAAAAACCCATTCAGATACCAGATTGTTACAATAAAACATCATCATTTAGACACACATTCAGCTAAGATCATTCCCAAGAAACAATTTATAATATCAACATATCATTGCACATGTCTTAAAGGGCCAGAAAAAAAGACACAAGACAGACAGAAAGGAGCTCCAGAATATGGCTGACAGACAGAAGCCTATAAAACAGAGCAGATAAGAGAAAAATCAACTACACCAGTGGAACCATAGATGTCCCCACAAGGGAACCAGATGTTTTCACAGAGGGGCAACCTGAAATGTAGTATCAAGGGTCTCCATGGTTACTTTACTGCATTTAGTGTCCCCTTTTTCTTTTTCTCTTTTTTAAAAAAACAGAGGTGGCATAATCCTTACAGTGCAGGGAAGGAAGGAGGTAATTCTCTGAAAAAACAGGGCTTTGGCAGCTGCTGGGAGTCGCTCAGTCCCTCCTTATACTTACAGGATTAGCTCTTCTGGTTTCGTTCCACCCCAAGCACGCTCCATCTCCTAACATTTCAGTAGTCAGCTCTCAAAAATTTCCGGGGCGGTGGGGGGTACCAAAATTTGTAACTTAAAGTTCACTTCCTGAATTTGAAGTCAATTCATGCCAATTTAATAATGAGGACAGGGTTTGAGAAAAAGAAAAAGGGAGTTTTACTGCTTTGCTAACAAAGGAAAAACACAGGGGTCTCTGCCCAAAGGTTGTAGCTCTCTTTGTCTGAAGGGACAAGGGGTTTTAAAGGAGTTTCAATTGTTAACCTGGGAGATACTCAGTTCTTACGTCCCCAGCAGGCATTGCCCTGTGCAGTGTGTGTGCTCCAGGCAGCCAGCTAGTGGCTTCTCTTATCCTGCTTAACAAAGGGGGGTAAAGTTCATCACAGTTCTTTAAAACACAGTTCAAAGGGATGTCAGTCTTACATGCTTTATTACCCATTTTCATGTCCAATATCCTTAAGTTTTTTCCACAGAAATCACACAACAAAACACACAAAAACAAACAAACAAAAAACATGTAGAACACAGAAAAAAAACACACAAAAAACAGAAACTCGGCGCAGAAACAGAAAAACAGAGGAGCAATGGAACATCTTGCTAATGCTCCGGGATAGGAACTTCTGTGTGTCTGTTGGCACCTCTCTACCCTTTCAGAGGAATTCACTACAGAATAGAACAGAGGACAGAATGATTCTCGTTACTGTCCCAGACAGGAATATATGTGTGCCTCCCCAGGCCACCTCTCTGTCATCAGAAGAGATCTCCCTTTACCGGATATCAAATGTTATATAGGTGCTACTTACCAATGGAGGCCTCCTCCACCATGAGCTTGCTAATTGTTTTAGTGCGGTGGTTCACTGCAGTTCTCCCCGGACCAAAAGCTCACTCCAAGGCCTTGGAACTTGCCTCTCCAGGACGGAGCCCTGGAGGGAAGGCCAGCTTCAGAATTTCCAGCAGTCTGGTCTTGTGATCTGTTGGGGCAGGTTCATCTCGCTGCGGAACTACAAAATGTTAGACCACGATTCAAGAAAAGACCACTGACTCCAATTAAAGTCAAATTAAGACAAGCTTATTATTTTCAGTGGCCGGGCTGCATCTTCCTCTCAAAATAGTGGAAACAAGACAGCAAACCCACCTCTCCTACAGCCCAGCTTTATAGCCCAGAAAGTTACACAAAAGGGGCGTTACAGAAAACAGAATTTTGATAAGCATCACACTAATTTTTGTTTACATTTTTTTTTGCTGGCCCTAGAATCAGAAATTATGAGGACCATTAGAGCCTCAGAGAGGGTCGTTGTATGGTCAGGGAAGGCCATTATTTATGAGGTGTCACTGAAGTTTCAGAGAGGGCTGCGATCTGGTCAGAGAGCTAGGCATGGGGGAGTTCAAGGCACGGGCAGGCATTTCAAGCAGGTTCAGAATTTGCAGTAATTTATACTAAAGCCAAAATTATCTTTTCATGGTTTTGTGGAAAGATGGCTCCTAATTTTAATAAAAGCTTAGGTTGGGTGTATCAACCGTGTCCCTTACTTTTGGAAACTCCTCTACAACCTCCAAGGTTGTGAACTACTGAGCATTTTCCAATCCAGATATGTATTCACAGATTTTCTAACTCTTCTCCTCTAATTGTGTCTTACTTGAGGCCAAGGTAATGTCAAGACATTATTCTGGATGAGAGTGGGAAGATTATTGTGCAGCACATATTTGCATATACATTGGATTCATTTTCCAATTTTCCATTCGAAATACTGAATCCCTGACACTAACCCATAGCTTACTAGATTCTAACTACTAATACTAATATGATGGAGAAAAATAACCCAAATAGAATTGAAATACAAGCATTTCAGAGGAGGCATGGTGTATAATAGAATTGCCTTTTGCAAGATAAAGGGTAGGTGTTATAAATCTAGTGAATTTTTTATTAAAATATTTCTCCATGTGTTTTAAAAATGAACAAATATGTCAATTCCTGACTCCCTTTCTCTCTAGCCTATTCCGCACGTGTATTTTTATATGCACATATAGAATCCTACCTGGTATCACACGTACATTTGTGTGAGGTGCCTGACTTGGCAGATACAAATTGTGAGAAGAGATCACTTCTCGTAAACGCTGTTGGAACTAAAAATTCAACCTATGGGTGAGCTTCCTAGTAGAACATTATACATAAATCCATTTTCAGTAAAATAAATATTATTTTTCCATCTGTGGTTGGTATATATTTTATGATGAATTACGTTTTTCATATATATTGCTACTATTTAATGTCTGTGTGTATTTTGTGTGTATGTATGTGATGTATGTGTGTGTGTGTGTGTATATATATATATATATATATATATATATATATATATATATATACACTCTAAAAATATTTCAAAATATGAATTACATGTGTCTTATATACACTCTCAAAATTCATTCTTTTTAATGTATGTGGATTAATAATCAACTTCTCACAAGATTTATCTCAGAAATATTCATCCACTTGAAATACATATTTGTTTTCTATAACAGAAAACTCACTACAGCGAATGGTGGTTACAAATATCAATATTTCTACAGTAACTGACCCAGTTTAACATCAATGCAAGTGAATTCTAATGGGACATGATGAGTCTTTTGACGTTCAATTTCATTCAACACTGGTACATTAATATTTCTTCAGTTTTTGCACTTCATAATATATATATTTCATCCACAAGTTCACAAATTTATATGCATTTGTTTCACTTTCAATCACTTCTTGCTTCAGAACACATGCATTCCTCCAGGTTTCTTGACTGGTCTTTTCATGAGACTTCTTTCCAAACACATTATTTTCAATTTCCATAATCACTTTTGAAGCAAAACTCACACACATCATGATAAACCATAACCCTAATATTACCATTAGGTGTATTACTGGTTGGAATGAATGATTGTATATCAATATAAGATTCCCTGTATAATTTCAGATGTGAATCCAATCCATTATTTAAAGTTGGAACCAGTTACATTACTTATTCACAGTATGGTCCATTCATGCATTATCTCTATTTTCATAAACACAGGGTACATCTATTTGCACCCCCAATAATAATTTATAGTCTTCAAATATTGCTCCCAGAAATGGTGGAAGAAATACTCATGCACCTGATCTACACATACATTTTGTCACAGTAATATTCTGGACACAAATGCAAAGTTCACACTTATGATTGTACCATATCCTAAGTGGAAAGTGAGCATGGATTCCTAAAACATCCATTTCACCTTTGTCTAATGCTCTCAAATATAAATCCTATTGGTGACTACATATTTGTTTCTTCCTAAGATTATGTATTCAACCTCAAGCCTGTTGAAAATGTCTAATCCTGTCACTCACTTTATACTCCTTATGAATATACTCACATGAATAGAGCAGAGAGCCCTGAGAACAGCTTAAGCAGAGCTTATATACTTTCCTTGGAGAGGGCAGGGACAGAAATTTATTGATGGGTCAGAGCGAGTGGGCGGCTAGTGTGAAACTGGGTGAGGGAATACATTCTGCAATTTGGCAGTTGGGGACAGCACAATCTGGGAACAAGATTACAAACAGTTCTCAAGATTTCAACAGTGTTTTGTTAAGCATACAGAAAAACAGGAAGTTACAAGTACCTTTTTTATTAACCTTTTATTCCCCACTTCTTCTTCTTGCTACTTTTAATCATAAAGGTGATTATTGGGGCATGTCACATTCTATGTCTGCTAGTGGGGTATTACCATAAGTTTAACTTGTCCAATTTGAGCTTGGAGAAAAGAACTTACATGGTTGAGCAAACAGGGTTTTATAGTTAGCAATAATATGAGGATTATTATTGGACAGGCCAGGGTTGATAAAAGCGTAGATAAGCAGGGGGACTGTGTGAACCAAGACTCAAACCACCCTTTTTGGGCCTCTCTCTCTCGTTGACGCTTTTCAAGGCATCCTTTTATTTTACTCATAGGTTTTTTTTTTACAACCTCAGTATGGTCGGCATCAAAACAACATTATTACATCAATGCAGCACAAAGGCCCCCTTCTCTCATGGAGGGGAGGTCCAACCCTCAACTTGAGTGTAAAACAACTTCAGAGAGAGATGTTAAAGATTCCTTCAAAGCTGTGATGGAGGTTTCTATTATCTTTAAGTTTTGGTCTCTTGCTGCTTCTATTTGGGTCATTTGTTGTGTACCATGGAGCAGGGCAGTGGTTCCTGTGACTACCCCTGCCACAACTCCAATTCCTAATATGATGGCTAAAGTGAGGGATATATGTTCCCAGTGGAACCGGGTTGTATGCCCCCCTGTTTGAACTTCAAATGAACCTTGGTCATTATAGAGCAATCTGGGATACATCTTCACCATTACACAATTAATCACATCTGTTGACCATTTCATGAAAACATAAACAATGTTTAAGTATATAGAATTATACTGTTGTAGGGACGGACAAGGCACGGCACCTAAGATAGCACCAAAGACAGGGAAACAGTCCTATTTGGTTGCAACCGGATTCAGAGGGCATTGCTTCTGTTGTAATCAATTAACTCCCTGAACCCCAATTTTAGGTAGTTTTAGAATTTTGTACCCAACATGAAAGAGAAGGGACTCAGAAGTTCACAGTCTGCAGAAATTCACAAAACGAAGCTTTTTTTTTCTGTTTTTTCCTTTATTGTGGGCAAGTTAACTTTTCAAGGACACCTGGGAGGCAGAGAGCTTTTTTTTTCCTTTTCTTTTATCCCCCTGCCAACTGTTACCATGGAGCCCAGTTTGTAACTTTTTATCTTAGAAATGTAGCCATCTCTGTGAAGCCCCAGCTCAAGGCCAGAGGCCTTGTTCACATATTCTGTGAAAAACTATTAAGGGGGTGTCTAGCTTAGGAGTGCTGATTTTTCCAGCCAGTAGGCAAGTAGAACAGGGCAACAGAATAAGAGGAAGTTAATCTACACTGAACTCATTTATAGAGACTCTTTTGCTGAAAGTCCTAAAGTCAGCCATCGTGAAGACTTCTGGAGAAGTTCAGTGAAGATTTTTCTGAGGGCCTGGTACAGAGGGGGAAGATGGGGAAGGCGGGAGGTGAGAGCAGCTCCGTGGATCTCAGAATAAGGAAGGAGAGAAGTAAAAGAATAATGGGAAAGGATTTTGGGATTTTCCGAGCAACATAAATTGAGCAGTAGAAACGGTAGAGCAGAAAGGAAGACGGGAGTGAGTATCCCAAAAAGCCTGTGAGGGACTTTAAAATTTAGTAACATGTTTTCAGTGATGACAAAGCAACTTTAAAGGCCATTTTCATTACATCTTCGATAGGGGTCTGAGGGCTCTCCTAAGCTGGTTTGAACTTTGGGTTAGGTGGTAAGAGGACCTGGTGGGACCCGGTGTGGGCACTGACAGGAAAAGAGAGAAGTGAGTGGGTGGATGGGTACCTCAGTACCTGCTACCTCAGCAAGGGGGCGGAGGTTTCGGTTTTTGATCTAGTAATTGGAGAAGAGAAATCAGGTTTGCTGAGGTGGGACTTACAGCAGAGAGTCTGGAGCAGAAGGCTGAGTTTGAGGAACTATTGGAGAAGCATAGTTCAGGATGTGAGTGAAAGAGGAAAAAGGCCTTCACATAGGGGAATTTCCTTTCACCCTTTTGAGCACTTGCAGAAGTTAAAAAGGTTACACAGAATTTGAAGATCTAGAGTCTCCTCTGTTGGCCATCAGTTTGGGTTGTCTAAGTGGTAATATGGCCAATGCTGTGTACTGAATTTGATGAGGATTTTGGGTTCCACCAGGCAGCCCCTGTATGCTCAAATCCCCATGACTTACAGAAGAAGTCGGCTTTTCCCCCACACAGCCGTGGCGGTTTGTGGCTTTGATAGTCTGCCGGGCAAACATACTAATATAGGCTAGCCAACCTGCATCTGGCTTGCCTTTCCCTACAACCATAATGTTTGTTTCCATTATCTATGGTACGGAAAAGATTTAATGGAATTTTAATGGGATCCTCTTCATCAGGGATATTCTAATAGGAAAGACCTATAGCCAGCTGGCAAATGTCTGGGTGGAGAGATGGCCTCCAGGTCCCTAAGTGGGCTGTATGCAAGAGAGACCATAATTCTTATCTAGTAGGATTTGTGATCAGCCATCGCTGCAGTAGGGGCTGATGAGCGTTAGGACTACGGGTGGCCAAGGAGAGATTCTATAGCCTTACCCACGTGGCGAATATGCAATTTGAAAGGGTTAACAGTCTTTTCCAGTTTCCAGCCAGAGTCTGGACATGGCACAGGCTTGAGATGAGACGCATGGATGCAGGAAGTGATTCCCTCTACTTTTACTGCTGTAGGTGCTATAAGTAGCACCTGGAATGTTCCTTTCCAGCGGGGTTCCAGGGATGACACCTGATGTCATCTTATGTAGAGGAAGTCTCTTTCTTGATATCAATGTGGATTCCCCTCGTCCCCAGGTTGGAAGGCAGTAGCCAGCTGTTTCCACAGGTATATCTGAGTTCTTACAAGAGATTTAAGTCTGTCAAGCAAGGGTGTGTGGAAGGGATCCTTAGGTCTTAGAGTCGGGGTTAGGTCTCTTAGTGGAGGAGGGGCCCCATAGAGAATTTCATAGGGGGTGAGGTAACACAAAGAAACAAAGGGAGTATTTCTTGATGAAATAGTGCATAAGGCAGGAGCATAGTCTAATCTTTTATGCCGGTCTCTAAGCTTAATTTCGTTAAGGTCTCTTTAATGGTTTTATTTATTTTTTTTTTACGTGTCCTGATCTCTGGGGTCTATAAACACAATGTAACTTCCAATTAATCCCCAGGGTCCTGGCTAACCCCTGATTTACCTGGCCCATGAAGGGTCTTCAATTATCAGACCATGCTACATTAGGCAGGCCGTGTCTTTGATAAATATCTTTCAGGATCTTCTTGACCACAATTTGTGCCGGTTTTCTTTTATTTTCTTTTTTGGTGGGAATGGCTTCAATCCATCCTGAAAATGTATCTACAAAGACTAGGAGATTTTTAAGCCCATACCTTGCTGGCTTAATTTCAGTAACGTTCACTTCCCAGAATTGTCCTGGTCTGGTTCCTCATAGGTGCTTTCCTGTAGGAAGCTTGGAAGTGTAAGCATTAACCAATTGACAGAACTGACAGGCTTTTGTTACCCATTCAATTATTTCCTTTCACTGTGAGTGAGTTAGTCTAAAACTCTGTTCTTGATCCTACAGTAATGCCTGCAGTTTTTTTGAACCAAGTTGATTGAGTTGATGTACATTTTTAACGTAGTGTAGGGCTTTCTGAAATTGCAGGCTGGGCTCACTGAAGTTGAGGAGTTCATTGTCAGTGTTCTTAGATGTTATCAAAAGCTTGCTGGTGCTCAAGGGTCCATTGGAATTGGGCATTCTCATTTAACAGCGGGTATAAAGGAGCAGCTAAGAACACAAACCCAGGTCCATAACCTGCTAAAGCCAGCAGTCCCAAGAAACTCTCTATGTTGTCTCCTGTTAAATGGGGGTGGTATCTGCACAACGGTTTGTTTCCTGGGCTCAGTGAGCCATCATTTACCGTGCCTAAGAGAATACCCCAGGAAGATTACTTCTTGCTGGCAAATTTGGGCCTTTTTGTCCGAAGCTCTCTACCCGAGTTGAGCAAGCTCAGATAATAGTGCTTGGGTCTCAGACTCACAGTTTTCTTTGGTGTTGGCTGCCAGTAGCTGGACATCCACATATTGAAGCAGAATGACTTCGGGTTGCATAGTTCTGAAGTTGTTGAGATGTCTGTGAAGGGCTTCATCAAAGAGAGTGGGGGAGTTTTTGAACCCCTGTGGGAGTCTAGTCCAAGTTAGTTGAAAAGACGTTCCGGTTTCTGGGTCTACCTACTCGAAAGCAAACAGCAACTGACTATCTTTATGCAGAGGCAAGCAAAAGAAAGCATCTTTTAAGTACAGAACAGTATACAATTTTCACTCGGCCACAGCAAAGAGGTTATTGGGGGTCCAGCATGCTGGGGCTCAGAGCTCACTTAAATAGAGCAGAGACCCCAGAGAACAGCTTTAACAGAGCTTACATACTTTTCTTGGAGAGGGCAGAAAGGGAAATTTATTGATTGGTCAGGGCGAGTGTGCGGTTTGCGTGCACCCGGGTGAGGGAGTATATTCTGCAGTTTGGCAGTTGGGGACAGCACATTCTGGGAACAAAATAGCAAACAGTTCTCAAGATTTCAACAGTGGTTTGTTAAGCATACAGAAAAACAGGAAGTGACAAGTGCCTATTTAATTAACCTTTCACCAAAGCAAAATGGAAAGTGAGCATGGATTACTAAAAACAACCATGTCCAGGTTGCCTAATGCTCTCAAATGTTAATCATATTGGAGGCAACATATGTCTTTTTTCCTAAGATTATATATTCAACCTCAACCATGTTGAAAATGTCTAACCCTCTTACATTATACTTTGCCTGATTTCCTAATGTCTCTATTGATATCTGCTTTCCTACTTATTTTCCCCAGTTCATCATTGTGACTGACCCTTCGCGTGTGCTGACACTGACATTCACTCACTACCCAAAAATCTATTGCTAAAGAACTTTTGTCCAAATGCCATAATCACTCTTTTTTCTAAACCTACAGGCTATCTTCCTAATCCTACCGACTATGCCTTTTTGACTGGATGTTCTCTTCGACATTCAATCATCCAAGGTAGAAGGTCCTATCCCATTTTATATCGATTTATCTGAGACATCTGTGCAGAATGTAATTCAAAGCTAAGTATACCAATCATGGGCCCAATGCACTTCTAGGCTTCAAATCTTACCTAGATTTATATTTTCATACTTATATTTCACCTATATATTCTTGTAAATATTGCAGATTCCCAATACTATTAGTCATCACGCAGAATGATTCCTAACCCAAATCGAACCTGTTATTAACCCTAACCATACACTGTTCCCTCAATCTAACTTTACAGAAGAGCAGGCCCAGAGTTGGTCTTTCAATACAGGAATGTAGGAGATCTTCCACATGCTGAGAAACTCAAAGATCCATGTAGAAATGAACTCTGGAGAAGTTGTAGGCAGCTATGAAGGACCTGAGAGAGCAAAAGTCATCTTCAATGGCAAACAACCTTGTCAGGATGAAGGGTTTTGTCTGTATCAGTCTCTCTGTTCTTAATATAGAGAAGATGGACCAAACCAGGCCTGTTTGGAGAGCTGTTCCCTGGTGCCTATGGTTGATATACCATTCTAACTTGTGAAAGTGTCACAGTAAGCAGGGGCAGCCTCCATCTCATGGGACACTTGGAAGCAACTCTTAGGACCAAGTGGTTGCCAAGGCAGTTAGCTCATTCAGTTCCTAAAGGAAGTGACCTACATCTCTTCCTTGGTGATGGAACTCTCTGAACTTGGGATCCAGGAAGCCAGGCACTCAGAGCCAGTTGCAGTACTAGTCCCAGTGGACTCACTTGTTTGGATTTACCAAGGAAAGAGTCAGTCTTTCTTGGTACCTGCTGATGTGAGGATGGAAAAAGCCAGAAGAGCTCTGAAGAGGGGCCTTTACTGAGAAAGCAGGTAGTGGCTAACCGCTGGCTCCAGACAACTTCACAGTGTTGGCCAAGGAGACCAGACTCGAGACAGGACAGGCCATTTCAGGAAAACATAGTAGGGCCCACCAGTCATAGGACACTCTGGATAGTCACAGACATACTAGGGGGAAAGTGGTGCCTTTGTGGGTGTGGGTGTGAGTTTGTGGTTTTGTCTCATGTTCTGAGAATAGGTAAGAAAGGCCGTTTGTTTGGTTTGGAGTGGACAAATTCTAGTATGACTTATGACAAGGTGAGTGTTTCTATATCTGTGTATCCCACTGTGTCCTTCGTTGTAGACATTAGAAAAGAGAATGCATCACGGATGTGTCCTGTCTAGTAGAAAGCTTCCCAGCATTCATCCTACCCTATTTATGAATGGACTGTCACTTGCCTTAGGGATGGGCAACACCTACTTCCTTCCTAAGTCCCTGTTTTCATCAGGAATTCTGGCCACTCTCCAAAATAGGCTCATGGTTTTGTGTGCAAGATATGTACCACCTCCAAGCTCTGGGACATGGCCGTGCACTGGATAGCTGAAGGGAATGGGGAGCATCTCAGAAATCTCAGATATCAGTGTGACCAGGAAAATATCAGTGGAGAAACACTGCTTTGAGCCTTTTGCTTACCTATTGTTCTGTTGCCCTGAATCTCAGGAAGGTTTTTGCCTCAAGCCACCACTTTGTGAAGCGTGAAGAAAACAGTTTTTAAATGGAATTGAATAGGCATCACCTGTGGCTCTTTGCTTAATTGCATTGGAAAGGGACTTGTCTAAATCAGGTTTTGGGCCCTGTGTTATGCCGTGGATTAGATTCTCAGCACCTGATGGATCCAAAGAATGATCCCATGTGTACATCCAAAACCAAAATAGCAACAAGTTCAGTCATTGTGGATGAAGTCTCTTGCCTTCCTCTGTTAGGTTACTGATCTCCATCAAGTGAGAATAGGGATCCTTTCTTTCAAATGAGCTCTTCAAAGCCCTGCAGAGGCTAGCCCATAGGTGCTTGGGTTTTCTCATGACTCCATATCACATTAAGAATCTATACCTGACAGTCATTAGGCCTCAAATTGGAGAAGCAGAGCAGTATTAAAGGCAAGCCTATTTGACCACTCCTGGTTCACAGAAAGGGTGTCCAGCCCACCATGACTTTAGCCAAATGAGGGGAAAGGGACCTTATTTTGGACACTGTCTTGGGCTGCACCCCTCATGGAAAACTCCAGCCATAGGTAATGATTAGTGTCTATGTGGAAGAATATGAGGGCGATGAAGGAGTGTTTTGGTTTTAATTGTGGTCATTTGCGTGGCAGTTGAATGAGATGACTGTGTCCATCTGGGCTTGAACTCTGGAGTGATTCTCCTTAGAAAATGATTTCTGGTACTGAACTCAGAGAAGTATTGTCATGAATTTTGTTGGGATTTTAGCAGGCCACGCATGAGAGTCACCCTTGGAAACTGAGATCTAGGCCCAGGGTGGCTTTCCACAGAACACTGGGTATCTCATCCAGGATATCACATGATTTATTCTGAAATAATTGGCAGCCATAGTTGAAAGTCAAAACACACATGGACCTTACATTGTAGAACTCAATGTACCTGGCTTCATGTGACCTTTGGCCACTCTTTGGGAAGCCTTGCCTGTGAGAGTCCTCCAGAGCTTTCATTGAAATTAGCTTCCTCAACACTTAATGGTCCCTGAATGATTTGAACCCACAGTGCCTCCAACTTCATCCTTGAAAAACGGGGAAGATATATACCATGAAATGTTTTAAATTCCCATGACCAGGCACTTGAGAACCTTTGGATGTCCTGCTGCTGATCTTGAGTGTTCCAGCAAAAGCGTTGATTGACTGTGTTTCATTTAAATGGTGTAGAACAGAGATGCCAGTAAGTTGGAGCCTGCTGAGTAGTGGGCCTATTGCAGTGGTGTGCAAGTGTGTGATAAAGCATTTGTGGTGGGGCCATGTGAATGTGCTATTGGCTTTTAAATGGCTTGGTACTGACATGGTGCAGCCAGCAGACCCTTATATGTAAAGGCATCTTGTTATTTGGAGAGATTTCAGGGCAATTTTCAGAATCAGGTTGCTATGGACAAGGGGGCAAGCTATGTTGGATAGAAGCCTGGTTGGTGCTTTCTCCTGCAGATCCTGACCCACCACACATGACAGAACTCCCTCCAGCACTGTCTCCCAGTTGAACTTGTTGTATTTCATGAAGCGAATACCAAAGTCCCAGTGCAGCACCAATAAAAACCACGAAAAGTGGAGGAATTCCAAATAGCTTCACAGTCCACATGGGAAGAAACTTAGCCTCCAGTGGCACCAGTTTACCTACAAAGAGAGAATTCAGCAATGCTGCCTCAAGTTCAATGTAAAATAAGAAACCATGTCCTCCAGGTCACATAGATGCAGACCCAGCTTTGATGGTCTAACTAGAAAAGAAGCT
Source organism: Callospermophilus lateralis (assembly GCF_048772815.1). NCBI lineage: Eukaryota > Metazoa > Chordata > Mammalia > Rodentia > Sciuridae > Callospermophilus > Callospermophilus lateralis. Next base: position 112,545 of record NW_027513356.1, on the reverse strand, counting down.
AATGCTCCTGAGAATAGCATATATTTCAAGTGCCCAACCTTGGAGGCAGTTTCTCAAAAAGTCTATAGGCCAACAGAGCTCCATGTTTGTGGAGTGTTTACCCACACAGGTAATGTCAAGTCATTGTTCTGGATGAGAGTGGGAATAATTTTGTGTAGCACATATTGCATACACATTGGATTCCTTATCTAATTTTCCATTCGAAATACTGAAACCCTGACACTAACACATACCCTACTAGACTCTGAGGGAGAAAAATAACCCAAACAGAATAGGAATACAAGCAGATCAGAGGAGGCATGGTGTATATTTGGACTTTCCTTTTGCATTTCATAGAGGAGGAGTTATATATCTAGTCAATTTTTTGTTGGAATAGGTCTCTATGTGTTTTTAAGTTAAGAAATATGTGAATTCTTGTCTCCGTTTCTCTGTAGCTTATTCAGCACATGTATATTTATATGCACATATAGAATCCTTCCTGGTATGAAACATGCATACTTGTGAGGTGGCTGACTTGGCAGATACAAATTGTGAGAAGAGATCACTGCTCCTAAACAGTGTTGGAACTGAAAATTCAACCTATGGGTTAGCTTCCTAGTTGAATAACACTGTACGTTAATCCATGATCAGTAAAAAGAATATTTTTGGATCTGTGGATAATATATATTTCGTGGTGAATTTCGATTGGCATATATATTGCTCTTTTTAATATCTCTGTGTGTGTGTTTGTGTGTGTGTGTGTATATATATATATATATATATATGTATATACACACACACACACAAGAAGTATATATATATATATATATATATATATATATATATATATATATATATATATTCTCCAGATTTTTCAAAATATGAAATATATGTGTCTTATACCCACTCCGTAAATTCATTCATATTCATGTATATGGATTTATAATGAACTTTTCACAAGATTATTCTCAGAAATATTCATCCACCTGAAATACATATTTGTTTCCAGTACTGAAAACTAACTTCAGTTAATGTTGCATACAAATACTAATATTTATACAGTAACTGACCCAGTTTAACCGCAATGCAAGTAGATTCCTATGGGACATGTTGTGTATTTTAATGTTCATTTTTATTCAACACTGGTACATTACTATTTCTTCAATTTATGCACATCATAGGATATATATTTCATCCACCAATTAGCAAACTTATAGGCATTTGTTTTACTTTCAATCACTTCCTGCTTCAGAGCACATGGATTCCTCCGTGTTTCTTGAATGGTCTTTTCATGAGACTTCTTTCCAAACACATTATTTTAAATTTCCATAATCAGTTTTGAAGCAAAACTCACAGACTCTTCATGATAAACCATAAACCTAATATTACCTTTAGATGTATCAGTGGTTGGAATGAATGTATGTGTATCAATATAAGATTTCCATTATATTTTCAGATATAAATTGAATGCATTATTTAAATTTGGAACCCATTATATTATTTATTCACAGTATGGTCTATTCTTGCATTATCTCTATATTCATAGTCACAGGGTACACCTATTTGTACACCCAATACTAATTTGTACATCTTCAAAATATTGCTCCCAGAAATGGTGGAAGATATACTCAAGTCACCTTATCTACATGTACATTTTATCACAGTAATATTCTGGACACGAAAAGCAAAGGTCACACTTATTATTTTACCAATGTAATGGTCAGGCGAGTGTCAGAGGAAGAGACCACAAGAGACTGTCTCATGCAACAACCAAGGGTTTATGGGGGTCCAGCATGCTGGGGCTCAGAGCTCCCTTGAATAGAGCAGAGAGCCCTGAGAACAGCTTAAGCAGAGCTTATATACTTTCCTTGGAGAGGGCAGGGAGGGAAGATTATTGATGGCTCAGGGCGAGTGGGCAGTTTGCATGCAAACAGGTGAGGGAGTACATTCTGCAGTTTTGCAGTTGGTACAGCACATTCAGGGAACAAGATTAGCAAACAGTTCTCAAGATATCCACAATGTTTCGTTAAGCATACCAAAAAATTGGAAGTGACAAGTACCTATTTTATTAACCTTTCATTCCCCACTTCTTCTTTTGGTTACTTTTAATCATTAAAGTGATCATTGGGGGTGTCACATTTTATGTCTGCTAGTGTGGTATATTGTTTTCTTATTACCATAAGTTTAACTTGTCCAATTTGAGCTTGGAAAAAGGAAACTACACGGTTGAGCAAACAGGGTCTCACAGTTAGCAATAATATGAGGTTTATTAATGGACCAGCCAGGGCTGATAAATGCGTAGTTAACCAGAGGGACTCTGTGAACCAAGACTCAAACCACCCTTTTGGGGCCTCTCTCTCTTGTTGATGCTCTACAAGGCGTCTTCTTAATTTAATCATAGATTCTTTTACAACTCCAGTATGGTCGGCATAATAACAACATTCTTCACTCAATGCAGGACAAAGGCCCCTTCTCTCAATAAGAGGAGGTTGAACCCTCGCCTGTTCTGTAAAACAACTTCAGAGAGAGAGGTTAAAGATTCCTGTAAAGCTGTGATGGAGGTTTTTAATATCTTTAAGTTTTGGTCTATTGCTACTTCTAATTGGGTCATTTGTTGTGTCCCATGGACTAGGGCAGTGGTTCCTGTGCCCACCGCTGCAGCAACTCCTATTCCTAATAGGATGGAGAAAGTGAGGGATACGGGTTCCTGGTGGAACCAGTTTGTATGCCCCCCTATTGGAACTTTAAATGATCCTGCGTCATGATAGAGGACTCTGGGAAACATCTGCACCATTACATACTTAATCAGAGGAAGAGACCACAAGAGACTGTCTCATGCAACAGCGATATGTTGATAATTTTATGAAAACATAAACAACGTTTAAGTATATAGAATTATACTGTTGTAGGGACGGACAAGGCAAGGCACCTAAAATAGCACAGAAGACAGGGAAACAGTCCTATTTGGTTGTAACCAGATTTAGAGGGCATTGCTTCTGTTGTAATCTTTTAATCCCCTGAACCCCAAGTTTAGGTAGTTTCAGAATTTTTGTACCCAACATGTAACGTAAGGGGCTCAGAAATTCACAGTCTGCAGAAGTTCACAAAAAGCAGTTTTTGTTTCTGTTTTTTTTCCTCTGCTCTGGGAAAGTTAACTTTTAAAGGACACCTGGTAGGGGGAGAGCTTTTTTCTTCTTTTTTTTTTCTTCCTGCCAGCTGTTACCATGGAGCCCAGTTGGTAACTTCTTTATCTTAGAAATGTAGCCATCTCTGGAAGCCCCAGCTCAACGCCAGAGGCCTTGTTCACATATTTTGTGAAAAAATAGTAAGGGGGTGTCTAGCTTAGGAGTGCTGATTTTTCCAGCCAGTGGCCAAGTAGAACAAAGCAACACAAAAAGAGGAAGTTTATCTACACTGAACTCTTGTATAGGGCCTCTGTTGCTGAAAGTCCTAAAGTCAGCCATGATCAAGGCTTCTGGAGAAGGCCATTTAAGATTTTTCTGTGGGATTGGAACAGAGGGAAAGACAAGGAAGGTGGGGGGTGAGAGCAGCTCCGTGGTTCTGAGAATGAGGAAAAAGAGATATAAAAGAATAATGGGAAAGGGGTTTGGGATTTTCCTGGCAATAAAACTTGAGCAGTAGAACAGGTAGAGCAGAGGGGAGGATGGGAGTGAGTATCCCAAAAAGCCTTTGAGGGACTTTAAATTCTTTGTAACCTGTTTTCAGTGATGAGAAAGCAACTTTAAAGGCCATTTTCATTACATCTTGGATAGGCGTCTTAGGGCACTCCTCAGCTGGTTTGAGCTTTGTGTTAGCTGGTAAGAGGATCTGGTGGGACCCGGTGCGTGCACTGCCAGGAGAAGAGAGGAGTGAGTGAGTGGAAGGGTACCTCAGTACCTGCTACCTCAGCAAGGAGGCAATGGTATGAGATCCAGCGGAGGTTTTTGTTTTTGATCTAGTAATTGGAGGGGAGAAATCAGGTTGCTCATGTGAGAGTGACTGCATAGAGTCTGGAGCAGAAGGCGGGGGGTGAGGATGTATTGGAGAAGCATAGTTCAGGATGTGAGCAAAGGAGGGAAAAGGCATAAACATAGGGGAATTTCCTTGGAAGGAAATTCCCAATTGATGGATCTTTTTGAACACTTGCCGAAGTTGAAAAAGTCACACAGAATTTGAGGATCTGGAGACCCCTCTGGGGGCCATCAGTTTTGGTTGTCTAATTGGTAATATGGCCAATGCTGTGTACTGAATTTGATGAGGAGTTTGGGTTCCACCAGGCAGCCCCTGTATGCTCACATCCCCATTATTTTCAGAAGAAGTCCGCTTTTCCCCCACACAGCCATGGCTGTTTGTGGCTTTGATAGTCTGCCGGGCAAACATAGTATTCTAGGCTAGCCAACCTGCATCTGGCTCGCGTGTCCCTAGATCCATAATGTTTGTTTCCATTATCTGTGGTACAGTAGGGATTTAATGTAATTTTAGTTGGATCCTCTTCATCAGAGATATCCCAGTATGAAAGACGTATAGCCAGCTGACAAATTCTGGGTGGAGAGATGGCCACCAGGTCCCTAAGGGGGCTGTATGCGAGATAGACCATACTTCTTGTCTAGTAAGATTTGTGATCAGCCATCGCTGATGAACGGGCTGATGAGGGTAAGGACTACTGGTGGACAAGGGGAGAGTCTATAGCCTTATCCACATGGCGAATATGCAATTTGAAAGGGTTTCCAGTCTTTTCCAGTTTTTCAGCCAGAGTCTGGACAGGGCGCAGGCTTGAGATAAGAATTAGGATCCAGGAATTGATTCCTTCTACATTTACCACTGTAGGTTTTATAAGTAGCACCTGGTATGGTCCTGTCCAGCGGGGTTACAGGGATGACACCTGATGTTGTCTTATGTAGAGGATGTCTCTTATTTGATATCGATGTGGAGTCCCCTCTTCACCAGGTTGGTAGGCAGTGGCCAGCTGTTTCAACAGGTATCGCTGAGTTCTTTCAAGAGCTTTAAGTCTGTCAAACAAGGGGTTGTGGAGGGGATCACTAGGTCTTAGAGTTGGGGTTAGGTCCCTTACTGGAGGAGGGGCTCCATAAAGAATTTCATAGGGGGTGAGGTTACACAAAGAAATAGAGGGAGTATTTCTTGCATGAAACAGTGCATAAGGCAGGATCATAGTCCAATCTTTTATGCCGCTCTCTAAGCTTAATTTCGTTAAGGTCTCTTTAATGGTTCTATTTATTTTTTTTACCTGTCCTGAGCTATGGGGTCTATAAGCACAATGTAACTTCCAATTTATCCCCAGTGTCCTGGCTAACCCCTGACTTACCTGGGCCATGAACGCCGGGCCATTATCAGATCCTATTACCTTAGGCAGGCCGTGTCTTGGAAAAATATCTTTCAGGATCTTCTTGACCACCAATTGTGCCTTTTTTTGTGGGGAAGGCTTCAATCCATCCTGAAAATATATCTACAAAGACTAGGATATATTTAAGTCCATACCTTGCTGGCTTAATTTCAGTAAAGTCCACTTCCCAGAATTGTACTGGTCTGGATCCTAATAGGTGCTTTCCTGCGGAAAGCTTGGAAAGATAAGCATTAACCTATTGACAGACCGGACAGACTTTTATTACCTGTTCAGTTATTTCCTTTTGCTGTGAGTGGGTTAGTGGAAAACTCTGTTCTTGATCCTTCAGGAATGCCTGCAGTTTCTTTGAACCAAGGTGTGTGAATTAATGTACATTTTTAACGTAGTGTAGGGCTTTCTGAAATTGCAGGCTTGGCTCAGTCAAGTTGAAGAATTCAGTGCCAGTGTCGTTAGATGTTATCAAAAGCGTTCTGGTGCTCAGGGGTCCATTGGAATTGGGTATCTCCATTTAACAGCGGGTATAAAGAAGAAGTTAAGGACGCAAACACAGAAATCCATAACCTGCAAAACCCAGTAGTCCCAAGAAACTCTCTGTGTTGTCTGCTGCTAGATGGGGGTGGTATCTGCACAACCGTTTGTTTTCTGGGCTCAGTGAGCCATCGTTTACTGCCCCTAAGGGAATAGCCCAGGAAGATTACTTTTTGCTGGCAAATTTGGGCCTATTTGGCAGAAGCTCTATACCCGAGTTGAGCAAGCTCATATAATAGTGCTTGGGTCCCAGACTCACAGTTTTCTTTGGTGTTGGCTGCCAGTAGCAGGTCATCCACGTATTGAAGCTGGGTGACTTTGGGGTGTGTAGTTCTGACGTTGTTGAGATCTCTGTGGAGGGCTTCATCAAAGAGAGTGGGAGAGTTTTTGAACCCCTGTGGGAGTCTAGTCCAAGTTACTTGATCAGACGTTCCAGTTTCTGGGTCTACCCACTAGCAAGCAAACAGCAACTGACTATCTTTATGCAGAGGCAAACAAAAGATAGCATCTTTTAAGTCCAGAACAGTATACCATTTCTGCTAAGGGTTCAGAGTGATAAGCAGATTGTACGAATTAGTTACCGTGGAGTGAATGTCCTGCACTCTGTTATTAATCTCTCTTAGGTCTTGAACGGGGGATAGTCCCCGGTTCCTGGCTTTTTTTACTGGGAGCAGGGGAGTCTTCCAGGCCGATTGACAGGGCCTTAGGACCCTAAGGCCAGATGTTTCTGAATATGGGGCCTTATCCCATCTTTAGCTTTTCTGCTCAGAGGATATTGTTTGACATTGATTGGGGAGGCTGAGGTTTTTAACTCCACTGTTCTTGGAGGTTGTTTCACGGCTAGGCCTAACCTAGCCATTTTTGCCTAGGTATCTGGGTAATCTGTTATCCATTTCTGGGGTAGCTTGCTTGTTTGAGCAGTCTTGGGGGGTGTGAAGAGTGGATGTTCATCTTCTACTGACATTTATAAAGCCAAGACTATAGGAGTTTTTACTGAAGGATTTAGAAATTTCATTTTGGGGCCTTCGGGGTTAAAAGTTGTTTTGGCCTGGAGCTTACTGAGCAGATCTCTGCCCATCAATGGGGCCAGGCATTCTGGGATTACTAGGAAGGAGTGATGGATTTTTCCTTTCCCCATGTCCATGGTCCTCTTAGTTGTCTATGTCTGATATTTACTGCCATTAGCCCTTTGAACTAGAGACATTTTATTTGATAGTGTGCCCAGTGGGGCCTTAAGGGCTGAGTATACTGCTGCTGTATCCACTTCAAAGTTTACCTGGGTCCTCTCCACTTCAAAAGTTACCCTGAGCTCGGGGAAGGGATCTGAGCCCCGACGTTCTTAGTCATCCTTCTGAGTCAGAATGGCTGGCTGTCGTGGCTGTCTCTTTTCTAGGGCACTCTTTGGCCCAGTGACCTTTTTCTTTACAGTAGGCACAATGATCTGAGGCCAGGGGTGGCCTCTGGCGTGCGCCCAGGTTTCCGTTCCTGTCTTCCTGTTTGTTAATTTCTGGCCTATTTATTGTTGTGACCAGGACCTTAGTCAATGCCTTAGTCTGTCTTTTGCATCTCTCATCTTCCCTTTGCTCCCTTTCTTTCTCTTTGTTTCTCTCATATAGTATACTTTCTCGGCTTCTCTGACTAAATCTCCCAAAGTCATATCTTGTGATCCCTCTAAGAGTTGTAACTTTCTTTTAATATCCAGGGCAGCTTGCCCAATGAAGGCCATCATGACAGATGCCTTTTGATCCTCTGCCTGAGGATCAATAGGAGTAAATCTCATATATGCCTCCATAATTCTCTCTAGAAACATAGAGGGATATTTATCAGGCCCTTAAATTATCTCTCTTACCTTGGCCAAATTAGGTGGTTCCCTAGCGGCCGATTGGAAACCCAATATTAGGGCCTGGCAATAAGTGGACAGATGCTCCCTACCTTCAAAGGTGTTGGGGTTTCAGTTGGGTCAATTCAAGGGGAAGCTGGCTTTGATTATGTTGGGAAGTTGTGTTGGTCACACATCTGGTCCGAGAATATATTTTTTAGCTTCCAGGAGGTTTTTCTCTCATTCCTCTGCCGTAAAGAGAGTCCCTAGGATTTGTTGGCAGTCATCCCAAGTAGGCAAGTGTGAAAACCCCAGGGAGTTCTTTGAGTTCTTTTAGCCAGGCCAGCTTCCTCCAGGGAAGGAGGGGCTGTGTGTGACGCGGGGGAGTCATCTGGAGGGCACTGGGCCGGCCTAACTTCCTCCAATGGCAGAGAAGCAGAGTCAGCAGGGGAATCACTTAGAGGTTGTTGGGGGTTGGGGACAAGGGCAGGGGATAAGAAGGAGGAGGAGAGTCCAGTAGAATCTTGAGACTCAGGGAGAACAGAGGGTGGAGGAGGAGGAGCAGAGGGTTTGAGAGATAGAATCGTGGTGGAAGGAGTAGGAGCGTAGGCAGGGACAAGGAAAGGCTTCACCCATGGAGGAGGAGATTTGCAGAGGTCCTGCCAAGTTAAGATATATGGCTGTTGATCTGGATGGCTATGTGGCCTCAGCTGAAAGACAATATCTCTGATTTTTCAAATTAGTGGGAAGTAGAAACATCCTTCTGGGGGCCATCCAACTCCAAAGGTGTGTCATTCTGAGGCACAGAGAGTCTGCCAGGTCCAGCGTTTTAATGAAAAAGAAAGATTCTGGGCCCTTAAGCAAACTTTGGTCCAGTGATCAAGGGTCAGGGAGAGAAGTGTTGAAGTGCTCTGTCCCAAAATGAGAGATACACAAACAGTGAAAGCAACGACATACTACACAGACAAGACAAGACAATAAAGACAGACAATGGACATCCAATACTGAGACAAGGACTGAGTAGCCCTCAAAACCTGACGGGCTGGCAATACCGAATCTGAAACAAAATATCACAGAGTCGAGGAGACTATTGTTCCTTGATTTCCTGAGTCCTCTGGGGCGTCCCCCAGGGATGTGGCCTGTGGCTCTGTGACACGTCTGTCAGCCACCGTCAGAGAGAGCTCATGCTCAACACCGATAGCGATTTTGCAAAACCCTAACCTGAAACCTGAAACCAGAAAGAGTCACCTTTCTTACCCTGAAAGGAGCCCCTTGGGGGTCTTTCGTCCGCCACTGCTGGATCTCGCTGGTGCCTCCAGATGTAAAGATCGGGTGAGCGACAGAGGAAGAGACCACCAAGAGAATGTCTCATGCAACAGTAAAGGGTTTATTGGGAGACCAGCTTTCTGGGGCAGAGAGGTCACTTGAATAGAGCAGAGAGCAATGAAAACAGCTTAAGCAGAGCTTATATACTTTCCTTGGAGAGGGCAGGGAGGGAAGTTTATTGATGGGTCAGGGCAAGGGGGAGGTTTGTGTGCAAACGGGTGAGGGTGTGTATTCTGCAGTTTGGCAGTTGGGGACAGCACATTCTGGAAACAAGATTAGCAAACAGTCCTCAAGTTTCCAACAGTGTTTTGTTAAGCATACAGAAAAACAGGAAGTGACAAGTACCTATTTTATTAACCTTTCACCAATGCCTAAATGGAATGTGAGCATGGTTTACTAAAAACATCCATGTCCACGTTGCCTAATGCTCTCAAATCAATCTTATTTGTGACTACATATTTGTTTCTTCCTAAGATTATATATTGAACCTCAACCCTGTTGAAAATGACAAATCCTATCACTCACTTTGTATTTTGCCTGATTTCCTAATGTCTCTATTGATATCTGCTTTCCTACATATTTTCACGAGTTCATCATTGTGACTGACTCTTCACATGTGCTGACATTTACATTCACTCTCTATCCGAAATCCTATTGCTAAAGAACTTTTGGTCGAAATCCTATACTCACTCTTTTTTTCTAAATCTACTGACTATCTTCCTAATCCTACCAACTATACCTTTTTGACTGGATGATCTCTTCTACAATCAATCATCCAAGGTACAAGATCTTAAGCCATTGTATATTGATTTATCTGAGACATCTATGCAGAATATAATTCAAAGCTAAGTATTCCAATCAACAGCCCAATGCCCTTCTTGGATTCAAATCTTATCTAGATTTCTGTGTTCATACATATATTTCACCAATATATTCTTGTAAATATCGCAAGTTCCCAATACCATTGTTTGTTCCTCAGTATGATTCCTAACCCAAATCGAACCTGTTATTACCCTAAACATACACTGTTCCCTTAAACTAAGTTTACAGATGAGCCGGGACAGAGTTTGTCTTACAATAGTAATGTAGGGGGTCTTCCACCTGCTGAGAACATCAAAGTTCCAGGCAGAAATGATACCCTGGAGAAGTTGCAGGCAGCTATGAAGGACCTAAGAGATCAAAAGTCATATTCCATGGCAAGCAACCTGGTCAGTATGAAGGGATGTGTCTGAATCAGCCTCTCCTTTCCTATTGTAGAGAAGACTGATCAAACCATACCTGCGTGGAAAGCTGTTCCCAGGTGCCTATGCTTGATATACCATTCTAACTTGTGAAAGTGTCACCGGAAGTAGGAGCAGCCTCCATCTCATGGGACCCTTGGAAGCAACTGTAAGTACAAAGTGGTGGCCAAGGCAGTGACTTCATTCAGTTCCTGAAGGAAGTGACCTCACCTCACTTCTTTGGTGATGGAAATCTCTGGACTTGTGATCCAGGAAGCCAGGCACCCAGAGCCAGTCCGAGTCCCAGTTCCAGTGGTCTCACTTGTTTGGATTTACCAAGGACAGAGTCAGTCTTCCTTGGTACCTACTGATATGAGGATTGTCAAATGCCAGAAGAGCTCTGAAGAGGGACCTTTCCTGAGAAAGCAGGTATTGGTTCACCACTGGCTCCTGAAAACTTCACAACGTTGCCCAAGGAGACCAGATCTGAGACAGGACAGGCCATTTCAGGGGAACATAGTATGGCCCACCAGTTAGAGGACACTCTGGATAGTCACAGACCTACTTGTGTTAAAGAGGTGCCTTTTTGCGTGTGGGTGTGAGTTTGTGGTTTTCTCTCAATTTCTGAGAATAGGTAGGAAAGGCTCTTTGTTTGGATTGGAGTGGACTGTTTCTAATAAGTCGTTTGACAGGGCTAGTGTTTCTATGTCTGTGTATCCCACTGTGTCTGTGGTTGTAGACATTAGACAAGAGAATGCATCAATGCATGTGTCCTGTCTAGTAGAAAACTCTCCAGTATTTATTCTGCCTAATTGATGAATGGACTGTGGTGTGCCTTATGGATGGGCAACACCTACTAACTTCCTAAGTTAATGTTTTCTTCCTGAATTCTGGACACTCTCTAGTATAGGCTCATGGTTTTGTGTCCAAGATATGTACCATCTCCAAGATATGTGACATGTCCATATACTTGAGAGCTGTAGAGAATGGGAACATCTTAGAAAACTCAGATATCAGTGTGACCAGTAAACTCTCAGTGGAGAAACCCTGCTTTGGTTCATTTGCTTACCTATGGTTCTGTTGCCCTGAATTTCAGGAAGGTCTTTGCCTCAGGCCACCCCTTTGTGAAGCCTGAATAAAACAGTTTTCAAATGAAAATAAATGGGCATAACCTGTGGCTCTTTGCTTAATTGCTTTGGAAAGGGATGTGTCTGAATCAGCCTCTTGGCCCTGTATGAGGTTGTGGCTTAGATTCTCAGCACATGATGAATCTAAAGATAGATTCCATGTGTGCAATCAAAAGCAAAATGGCCAAAAATCTGTCATTGTTGATTAGTCTCTTGCCTTCCTCTGTTAGGTCCCTGACCTCTATCAAGTGAGAATAGGGATCATTTGGGTCAAATGAGTTCTTTGAAGCCCTGAAGAGATGCTTGTGTTTTCTTATGACTCCAAATCACATAAAAAATCTATCGCTGAGAATCAGTAGGCCTCAAATTGGAGAAGCAGAGCAGTATTAACGGCAGGTCTATTGGATCACTCCAGGTTCACAGGAAGGGTGTCCATGCCACCTTGACTTTAGGCAAATGAGGGGTAAGGGAGATTTTTTTGGACACTCTTTTGGGATGTGTCCCGCTTTGAAACCTCCAGCCACAGGTTATGATGAGTGTCTATATTTAATAAGATGAGGGCCATGTGGAAGTATTTTGGTTTAAATTGTGGTCATTCGTGTGGCAGTTGGAAGAGATGACTGGATCCACCTGGGCTTGAACTCTGGTGTCATTCCCCTGAAAGACTGAGTTCTGGATCAGACATCAAAGAAGTATTGCCATGAATTGTGTTGGGATTTTCGGAGGCCACACATGAGATTCGCCCTTGGAATCTGGGAACTAGGCCCAGGGTGGCTTTCCACAGAGCACTTGGAATCTCAGCCAAGATATCACATAATTTTATTCTGAAAGACTTTGAAGCCATATTTACTAGTCAAAACACACATGGACCTCAATTGTAGACCTCAGTGGGCCTGGATTCTTGTGACCTTTTGGCCACTCTTTGGGAGGACTTGCCTGTGAGAGTTCTCCAAAACTTTCATTGAAATCAGCTTCCTCACCATTGAATGATTCCTGAATGAATTGAAACCCACAGTGCCTCCAACTTCATCCTTGAAAATTGACTAGATAAATACCATAAAATTTTTGAAATTCCAATGACCAGATGGCACTGGAGAACCTTTGGATGTCCTGTTGCTGATCATGACTGTACCAGACAGTGCATTGATTGACTGGATTTCATGAAAATTGTGGAGAACAGAGATGCCATTAAGTTGGTGCCTTCTTAGTAGTGGGACTAGAGCAGTGGTGAGCAAGTGTGTAATAAAACGTCTGTTGTGGGGTCATGTGGATCTGCTATTGGCTTCCAAATCGCTGTGACTGACATGGTGCAGCTAGCAGGCCCTTATATGTACAGACATCTTGTTATATGGAGAGGTTTCAGGGCAATGTTCAGAATCAGGTTGCTTTGGTCAAGGGGGCAACCTATGTGGTATACAAGCCCTGTTGGTGCATTATCCTGCAGACCCTGACCCACCACATTTGACAGAACTTCCTCCAGCATGGTGTCCCAGTTGAACGCATTGTATTTCCTGAAGCAAGTACCAAACTCCGAGTGCAGCAGCAAGAAACACTGTGAAAAGTGGAGGATGATGAAATGGCTTCACAGTCCACGTGGGGAGACACTTAGCCCCCAGTGGCCACAGATTACATACAAAGGGGGAGTTCAGCACTGCTGCCTCATTTTCATTGTAAAATAAGAATCCATGTCCTCCAGGTCACATAGATGCAGACCCACCTTTGATGCTCTCACTACAAAGAGAATTCAGCACTGCTGCTTAATGTTCATTGGGAAATTATAACCATGTCCTCCAAATCACAGAGATGAAGACCCATCTTTGATGGTCTCACTAGAAAGGAACCTAAAGCTCCTGACAACTACATGTATTTCAAGTCCCCAACCTAAAGGCAGTTTCTCCAGACGTCTTTAGGCAGGCAAATCTCCATGTTTGTGGAGTTTTTACACTGTCCCTTATTTTTGGAAACTGTTCTATCATCTCCAAGGTTGTGAACTCCTGAGCATTTTCTATTTCAGATATGTATTTAAAGATTTTCTAACTCTTCTCCTCTAATTGTGTCTTACTTGGGGCGAAGGTAATGTCAAGGCATTGTTCTGGATGAGAGTAGAAAAATTTTTTGTGAAGCACATATTTGATAAACATTGGATTCTTCTTCTTATTTTCCATTCGAAATACTGAATCCCTGACATTAACTCATACCCTACTATAATATGACTACTAATCCTAATATGATGGAGAAAAATACCCAAGCAGAATGAATATGCAAGCATTTCAGAGAAGGCATGGTGTATAGTAGGACTTCCCTCTTGCACGATAAAGGGTAGGTTTTATAAATCTAGTCAATTTTTAATTGAAATAGTCCTCCATGTGTTTTTAAAGTTAACAAATATGTGAATTCCTGTCTCCCATTCTCTGTAGCCTACTCAGCACATGTATTTTTATATGCACATATAGAATTCTACCTGGTATCACACGTACATTTTTATGAGTTGGCTGACTTGGCAGAAACAAATTGTGAGAAGAGATCTCTCCTCCTAAACGCTGTTGGAACTGAAAATTCAAACAATGGGTGAGCTTCCTATTAGAACAATGTTATACATAAATCCATGTTTAGTAAAATAAATAATTTTGCATCTGTGGATGATTTCTATTACATGATGAATTACGATTGGCATATAGATATTGATACTTTTTAATGTATTTTTGTGGTTTTTTAATATATATAAATATATATATATATAAATACATATATAAATATATATATATATATACATATATATATATATATATATATATATATATATATATATATTCACACTCTTCACATTTTATAAAATATGAAATATATGTGTCTTATATAACTCCGTAAATTCATTTATGTTCATGTATGTGGATTTATAATCAACTTTTCACAAGATTATTCTCAGAAATACTCATCCACCTGAAATACATATTTGTTTCCCAGTTCTGAAAAGTAACTTCCATAAATGGTGCTTACAAATCCTAATATTTCTAGAGTAAATGACCCAGTTTAACATCAATGCAAGTAGATTCCTATAGGACATGATTTCTGTTTTGACGTTCATTATAATTCAACACTGGTACATTACTATTTCTTCAGTTTTTGCACATCATAAGATATATATTTCATCCACAAGTTCACAAATTTATAGGAATTTGTTTCACTTTCAGTCACTTCCTGCTTCATAACACATGTATTCCTCCGTGTTACTTGACTGGTCTTTTCATGAGACTTCTTTCCAAACACATCATTTTCGATTTCCATAATCAATTTCGAAGCTAAACTCACACACTCTTCAAGATAAACCATAACATTAATATTACCATTATATGTATAGCTGGTTGGAATAAATGTATGTATATCAATAAAAGATTTTCTGTATATTTTCACATTTCCGTTCAATGCATTATTTAATGTTGGAACCAGTTATGTTATTTATTCACAGTATGGTCTATTAATGCATTATCTCTATATTCAAAGACACAGTGTACACCTCTTTGTCCCCCCAATACTAATTTATACCTCTTCAAAATATTGCTCCCAGAAATGGTGGAAGAATTACTCATATCACCTTATCTATATATATATTTATATATATTTTTTATCACAGTAATATTCTGGACACAAAAAGCAAAGGTCACAATCATGATTGTATCAAACCCTAAATGGAAAGTGAGCATGGATTACTAAAACAACAATGTCCAGGTTGCCAAATGCTCTCAGATGTAAATCCTATTGGTGACTACATATTTGTTTCTTCCTAAGATTATATATTATAGTTTGAGCCTGTTGAAAATGTCTAATCCTATCACTCACTTTATACTTTGCCTGATTTCCTAATATCTCAATTGATATCTGTTTTCCTACATATTTTCCCCAGTTCATCATTGTGTCTGACACTTCACATTTGGTGACATATACATTCACTGTCTACCCTAGACCCTATTGCTAAAGAAATTTTGGTCCAAATCCTATACTCACTCTTATTTCTAAACCTACTGACTATCTTCCTAATCCTACTGACTATTGCATTTTGACTCGATGTTCAATTCGACAATCAATCGTCCAAGGTATAAGGTCCTAAGCCATTGTATTTCAATTTATCTGAGACATATATACAGAAAATTATTAAAACCTAAGTATCCCACTCAAGGGCCCAATGCCCTTCTCGTTTCAAATCTTACCTAGGTTTCTGTTTTTATACTTATATTTCAGCTATATATTCTTGTAAATATCACAGGTTCCCAATACCATTATTCATCCGGCAGAGAGATTCTTAACCCAAATAAAACATGTTATTAACCCTAAACATACACTGTTCCCTCAATCTAACTTTACAAAAGGGGAGGGACAGAGTTGATCTTACAATACTGGAATGTAGGGGATCTTCCACCTGCTGAGAACATCAAAGGTCCATGCAGAAATGACCCCTGGATAAGATATAGGCAGCTATGAAGGACATGAGAAAGCAAAAGTTAAATTCTATGGCAAACAACCTGGTCATGATGAAGGGATGTGTCTGAATCAACCTCTAAATATAGAGAAGATGGACCAAACAAGGCCTGTGTGAAGAGCTGTTCACAGGTGCCTATGGTTGATATACCATTCTAACTTGTGAAAGTGTCACAGAAAGTAGGGGCAGCCTGCATCTCATGGGACCCTTAGAAGTAACTGTTAGGACAAAGAGGTTGCCAAGGCAGTGACCTCATTCAGTTTCGGAAGGAAGGGACCTCACCTCACCTCCTTGTCGATGGAACTCTCTGAACTTGTGATCCAGGAAGAGACACACCCAGAGGCACTCGCAGTCCCAGTTCCAGTGGTCTCACTTGTTTCAATTTACCAAGGACAGAGTCAGTCTTTCTTAGTTCCTACTGATGTGAGGATGGCCAAATGCCAGGAAAGCTCTGAAGAGGGTACTTTCCTGAAAAAGCAGGTAGTGGCTGACCCATGGCTCCTGACTACTTCACAGAGTTGGCCAAGGAGACCAGATTTGAGACAGGAGAGGCCATTTTGGGGGAATATAATATGGCCCATCAGTCTGAGGACACTCCGGATAGTCACAGACCTACTTGGGCAAAAGAGGTGCCTTTGTGGGTGTGGATGTGTGTTTCTGGTTTTGTCTCATGTCCTGAGAATAGGTAGGAAAGGCTGTTTGTTTGCATTGGCGTTGACTGTTTCTAGTAAGTCGTTTGACAAGTCAAGTGCTTCTATATCTGTGCATCCCACTCTGTCCGTGATTGTAGACATTAGTAAAGAGAATGCATCAATGGATGTGTCCTGTCTAGTAGAAAGCTTCCAGGCATTCATCCTGCCAAATTTATGAATGGACTGTGGCTTGCCTTATCGAAGGGTAACACCTGCTATCTTCCAAAGTTTCTGTTTTCTTCCTGAATTCTGGCCACTCTCCAGAATAGCCTCATGGTTTTGTGTCCAAGATATGTACCACCTACAAGTTCTGTGATATGGCCATGTTCTGGATAACTGACGGCAATGGCGAGCATCTCAGAAAACTCAGATATCAGTGTGACCAGAAAAGTCTCAGTGGAGAAACCCTGCTTTGTGCCTTTTGTTTACCTCTTGTTTGTTGCCCTGAATTTCAGGAAGGTCTTTCCCTCAGGCCACTCCTTTGTGAAGCCTGAAGAAAACAGTTTCAAATGGAAATGAATGGGATTCACCTGTGGCTCTTTGCTTATTTGCTTCGGAAATGGATGTGTCTGAATCAGACTCTTGGCCCTGTGTGAGGCTGTGGTTAGATTCTCAGCACCTGATGGATCCCATGTTTTCATCCAAACCCAAAATGGCCAAAAGAGCAGTCATTGTGGATGAAGTCTCTCGCCTTCCTCTGTAAGGTTCCTGAACTTCATCAAGTGAGAATAGGGATCCTTTGGGTCAAATGAGTTCTTCAAAGCCCTGAAGAGGGAAGCCCATAGGTGCTTGGGTTTTCTCATGTTTCTAATTCACATAAAGAATCTAAACCCCACAGTCAGTATTCCTCAAATTGGAGAAACAGAGCAGTATTAACAGAAGGCCTACTCGATTACTCCTGGTTCACAGGAAGGTGTTCAGGCCACCCCGACTTTAGGCAAATGAGGGGAAAGGGAGCTTATTTTGGACACTGTCTTGGGCTGCGCCCCTCATGGAAACCTCTAGTCAGAGGTTATAATGAGTGTCTATATGGAAGAAGATGACGGCCATGCGGAAGTGTTTTGGTTTTAATTGTGGTTATTAGTTTGACGGTTGGAAATGATGACTGGCTCCACCTGGGCTTGAACTCTGCTGTAATTCTCCTTACAGACTGAGTTCTGGAACTGACCTCAGAGAAGTATTGCCATGAGTTGTGTTGGGATTTTAGGAGGCCATGCATGAGAGTCACCCTTGGAATTGAGATGTGTGCCCAGGAAGGCTTTCCACAAGGCACGGGGAATCTCAGCAAGGATATCACATGATTTTATTCTGACAAACTTGGCAGCCATAGTTGAGAGTCAAAACACACATGGACCTCACATTGTAGACCTCAATGGGCCTGGCTTCATGTGACCATTTGGCCACTCTTTGAGAAGACTTGCCTGTGTGTGTTCTCCTGTGCTTTCATTAAAATGAGCTTCCTCAACATTTAATGGTTCCTGAATAAATTGAAAATCATAGTGCCTCCAAATTCATCCACGAACAATGGCTAGATAAATACCATGGAATTTTTGAAATTTTCATGTCCAGGTGTCACTGGAGAACCTTTTGATGTCCATTTGCTGATCATGAGTATACCAGACAATTCGTTGATTGACTGGGTTTCATGAAAAATGGTGTAGAACAGAGATGCCAGTAAGTTGGAGCCTCCTTAGTAGCGGGTCTAGAGCAGTGGTGGGCAGGTGTGTGATAAAACATCTGTGTTGGGGCCATGTGGATCTGCCATTGGCTTCCAAATGGCTTGTGACTGACATGGTGCAGCTAGCAGACCCTTATATGTTAAGGCATCTTGTTATATGGAGAGGGTCAGGGCAATGTTCAGAATCAGGTTGCTATGGGCCTGGGGGCAAGCTATGTGAGATAGAAGCCTGATTGGTGCATTCTCCTGCAGACCCTGACCCACCACATGTGACAGAACTCCCTCCAGCATTATGTCCCAGTTGAACTCCTTGTATTTCGTGAAGCAAATACCCAACTCCCAGTGAAGCAGCAAGACACACCAGGAAAACTAGAGGATGACCAAATGGCTTCACAGTCTACACGGAGAGACACTTAGACCGCAGTTGCCACAGTTTACCTACAAAGTGAGAATTCAGCACTGCTGCCTCATGTTCATTGAAAAATAAGATACCATGTCCTCCAGGTCACATAGATGCAGACCCAATTTTGGTGCTCTCACTACATAGGAAGCTAAAGCTCCTGACAACAACATATATTTCAAGTGCCCAAACTCAGAGGCAGTTTCTCAAGATGTCTTTAGGCCTGCAGAGCTCCATGTTTGTGGAGTGTTTACCCTGTCCCTTACTTTTGGAAACTCCTCTACCACCTCCAAGGTTGTGAACTCCTGAGCATATTCCGTTCCAGATTTGTATTCCCAGATTTTCTAACTCTTCTTCTCTAATTGTGCATTACTTCAGGCGAGGGTAATATCAACGAATTGTTCGGGATGAGAGTGGGAAGATTTTTGTGTAGCACATATTTGAAAACACATTGGGTTTATTTTCCTATTTTCCATTTGGAATAATGAATCTCTGACACTAACCCATAACCTACTAGACTCTGACTACTAATCCTAATATGATGGAGAATAGTAACTCAAACAGAATAGAAATACAAGCAGTTCAGAGGAGGCATGGTGTATATTTGGACTTCCCTTTTTCATTATATAGGATAGGAGTTATAAATAAGTCAATGTTTATTGAAATAGTTCACCATGTGTTTTTAAAGTTAAGAAATATGTCAATTCCTGTCTCTCTTTAGCCTTTTTCAGCTCATGTATTATTATATGCACATATAGAATCCTACCTGGTATCACATGTACCTTCTTCTGAGGTGGGTGACTTGGCACATACAAATTGTGAGAAGAGATCACTCCTCCTAAACGCTGTTGGAACTGAAAATTCAACCTAAGTGTGAGCTTCCAAGTTGAACAACATTATACATAAATCCATTTTTAGTAAAATGTATATTTTTGGATATGTGGAAGATATATATTTCATGATGAATTTTGATTGGCATATATACTGCTTCTTTTTAATGTCTGTGTGTGTGTGTGTGTGTTTGTGTGTGTGTATATATATATATATATATATATATATATATATATATATATACTCTCCAGATTTTTCAAAATATAAAATATATGTGTCTTATTATACACTCCCTAAAATCATTCATATTCATGTATGTGGATTTATAATCAACTTTTCACAAGATTATTCTCCGAAATATTCATACACCTGAAATTCATATTTGTTTTCTAAAACTGAAAACTGACTTCAGTAAATGGTGCATACAAATCATAATATTTCGTCATTGCAAGATGGCCACAAATACAGTGCATCACACCAAGTGTACTGCACCACTGCACAGGTGAATAACGAGTTAGAGTGACAAAAAAACTATCTTGTTAGGAAATTACAGCAAAATGGGGGTGCACCAAAACCTAGAAGAAGGATTTCTAGCACCATGGTCCGGTAATTGAGTCTCAAACACGAGCCAAATGTGCGACCCGAGATCCCATTTGACTGATCCGCGCGGCCCACCCAGTGGCTAAAGACGGTGCGGCACCACCGAGATGGGTCCAATAAGCAGGGAGAAACGTTGATTGGGATTCTGCGGAATCCTGCCGGTAGAGCCCCCACTGAGTCCTGAGCTGAGTTCAGGATTTCAGACAGGGAAGGAAGCGGTACAGTTCTATCTCCCACAATGGAAACTCTTCCAAGGAAACCAATGGCCATCATGTTGGAGAGCTGAAGTAACCACAGCCACTCTCCTACAGATTACAACAATAAAACAGGAGTGTGTTATTCAGCTCATCTCCCATATATCGGGGAATTCGCATAAAATCTCTCCTAGGATTTCCGGGGGAGAGATTATCAGAGCGAGCCTGCATAAAGATGGGGAAAAACAAGAGGCAACTGACCTTCAACTCCCCCTCTCATCAACTGTGAAAATAAAACCTGTCTAACCAGTGCTGGGGGAGGGGCAAGTGAAAAAAATCAAAACAATAGAGTGTCTGGCTTCCCAATAGACACCCTCCACAACCAACAAACGGCAGGCCCAGAGTACAGTTTGAACTGCCGAGAGCCATCACTCAGGGGAAATCTGGTCTTGCAGGAAAAACCAGGACTAGCAGGAGAAACCAGAGGACTAGAGGCCAGGCCCTTGTGACTGGGCAGCGGGAGACTGCAGGCCCACAGGCGACAGTCCACCCGCTGCCCGCGTGACTAGGCGGCTTGGGAACGCCCTGCCGCCGGCGACCGACCTCACCACTGGGTGGCTAGAGATTGCCCGCCCGCCAGTGACAGCCCACCTGCTGCACAAGTGACTGGGCAGCTGGAGACCGCCTGCCCGCCAGTGACCCGGAGCTGAAACCAACAAGTGACAGTACAGTCGCACCCCCCTATACGGACACCTCAGCAAGGAGCCTTGGGCGTGCCAAAAAAGAGAGGTGACGTCACTGGAGCTCGGCCTTCGGAATTTCTTCCAAGCGTTATCCACTTTAGCATGCATAGTCTACCAACACAAAGGAGAGACAACAGAGACATACAACACGAAAACAAATCTCTAGAATAAAGCAGAAACACAGCAATCAAATAGAGCTGGAAAGTAACGTGAACATCATGAAAAAACAATGGAATAAAAGGAGTACAAACAATGCAGGACAACTTAATTCTACAGGAGGACCTAGAAGCACCAGAAACAGGGATAGGGAAAGAAATCAAGGCATACTTAACTCAGATGGAAAGAAATATTAGAGAAGACATGAGGCAGCAAGTCCAAGGAATAAAAGTATATTTTGAAAATGAATTAAACAAACAAATTCAAATGGCAAAAAATGAGCTTTACCAAAAAATAGAGATCTTAAAAAAATTCAAACAGTAATTGTAGAAATGCAGGAAACTATAAACCAAATTAAAAACTCAAACAAGAATATTACAAATAGAGTAGATCAAGTAGAAGTCAGAAAATCAGAAAATGAAGACAAAGTTTATCAACTTGAAAAGAATATAGTCAACACAGAAAAGATGCTTAAATCTATTCAAGAGATAAGGGATGTCAAAAAAAAAACTTGAGAGTCATCAGGATAGAAGAAGGCATAGAGATTCAAACCAAAGGAATGGACAACATATTAAATGAAATAATTCTAGAAAACATCCCAGAGATGAAAGATGGATTGGATTGCCAAATCCTGGAAGCCTACAGGACCCCAAACATTCAAAAACATAATAGACCAAATCCAAGACATATAATTATGAAGATAGCCAACTTACAGAACAAGGAGACAATATTAAACGCTTATAAGAGAAAGGAGGCAGATTACATTCAGGGGTAAACCAATTAGGTTAACGACTGATTTTTCATCACAGACTTTGAAAGAGAGAAGATCCTAGAACAATGTATTTCAAATGCTGAAAAATAATGGATTCCAACCAAGAACACTGTACCCAGCAAAATTAAGCTTCAGATTTGAAAATGAAATTAAAGTCTTTCATGATAAACAAAAGCTAAAAGAATATGCAGCCAGAAAACCAGCACTGCAAAGCATTTTGAGCAAAATACTACAAGAAGAAGAATTGAAAAATAGTGCCCAAAACTAACAGCAGGAGGTATTTCAGTAAAGGGGGAGGAAAATAACCAAAAAAGTAAAAACTAGCCAAACTAAAATATAATAAATAAATAAACATGACTGGAAGTACAAATCATATTTCAATTGTAACCTTAAATGTTAATGGCCAAAACTCACCAATCAAGAGACATGGGCTAGTAACGTGGAAAAAAAAATCCAACAATATGTTGTCTTCAGGAGACCCATATGATAGGAAAAGACATACACAGGCTGAAGGTAAAAGTTTGGGAAAAATCATACTACTCACATGGCCCTCGGAAGCAAGAAGGAGTGGCCATACTCATATGGAATAAAATCAACTTCAAACCTAAGTAAATCAAAGGGATAAAGAAGAACACTATATTCTTTTAGAAGGAACCATCCACCAACAAGACTAACAATTATCAATTTGTATGCACCAAGCAATGGAATTGCAACGTTCATAAAACAAACTCCCCTCAAGTTCAAGAGTCACATAGACTACAACACAATAATTATGGGTGAATTCAACACACCACTCTTGGCATTGGACAGATCCTGTAGAGAGAAACTTAATAAAGAAACTATAGAACTCAACAGCACAATCGATAACCTAGACTTAACAGACATATATAGAATATATCAACCATCATCAAGTGGATACACGTTCTTCTCAGTAGCAGCACATTGATCCTACTCAAAGACAGACCATATATTATGCCATAGGGCAATTCTTAGTAAATATAAAGGCATGGAAATAATACCATGCACCATATCTGATCATAATGGAATGAAACGGGAAATCAATGATAAAAGAAGGAAGGAAAAATCCTGCATCACATGGAAAATGAACAACATGCTACTGAATGATCAATGGGTAACAGAAGACATAAAGGAGGAGATAAAAAAATTCTTAGAGACAAATGACAATACAGACACAATGTACCGGAATCTATGGGACACAGTGAAAGCAGTTTTAAGAGGGAAATTCATTTATTGGAGTTCTTTCCTCAAAAAAAGAAAAACCAGCAAATAAATGAACTCATGCTACACCTCAAAAACCTAGAAAAGGAAGAGCAAAACAACAGCAAATATAGTAGAAGACAAGAAATAATCAAATTTAGAGAAGAAATCAACAAAATTGAAACAAAGAAAAACATTGAAAAAATTGATAAAACTAAAAGTTGGTTTTTTGAAAAAATAAATAAGATCGACAGGCCCTTAGCCATACTAATGAACAGAAGAAGAGAGAGAACTCAAATTACTAAAATACGGGATGAAAAAGGCAATATCACAACAGACACTACAGAAATAAAGAAGATAGTTAGAAAGTATTGTGAAACACTATATTCCAATAAAATTGAAGATAGTGAAGGTATTGATAAATTTCTTAAGTCATACGATCTGCCCAGATTGAGTCAGGAAGACACACACAATTTAAACAGACCAATAACAAAGGAAGAAATAGAAGAACCATCAAAGGACTGCCAACCAAAAAAAAACCCTGGACTCGATGGGTATACAGCGGAGTTCTACAAAACCTTCAAAGAAGAACTAATACCAATATTATCCAAGCTATTTCAAGAAAAACAAAAAGAAAGAGCTCTTCCAAATTCATTCTATGAGGCCAACATCACCCTGATCCCGAAACCAGACAAAGACACTTTAAAGAAAGAAAACTACAGAACAATATCTCTAATGAACTTGGATGCAAAAATTCTCAATAAAATCCTGGCGAATCGAATACAGAAGCATATCAAAAAAATTGTGCTTCATGATCAAGTAGGATTCATCCCTGCGATGCAAGGCTGGTTCAATATATGGAAATCAATAAATGTAATCCACCACATCAATAGACTTAAAGACAAGAACCATATGATCATCTCCATTGATGCAGAAAAAGCATTCGACAAACTACAGCATCCCTTTATGTTCAAAACACTATAAAAACTAGGGATAAAAGGAACTTACCTCATCATGGTAAAAGCTATATATGCTAAAAATCAGGCTAGCATCATCCTAAATAGAGAAAAGCTGAAGAAATTCCCTCTAAAATCTGGAACAAGACAGGGATGCCCTCTATCACCACTTCTATTCAATTAAGTTCTAGAAATACTAGCCAGAGCAATTAGACAGACAAAAGAAAATAAAGGCATAAAAATAGGAAAGGAAGAATTTAAATTATCGCTATTTGTAGATGACATGATAATATATTTAACAGACCCAAAAGGGTCTACAAAGAAACGGCTTGAGTAAATAAATGAATTCATCAAAGTGGCAGGATATAAAATCAACACACATAAATCAAAGGCATTTTTGTATATCAGCAACAAAACTTCTGAAATGGAAAAGAGGAAAACCACTCCATTCACAATATCCTCAAATAAAATAAAATACTTGGGAATCAACCTAACAAAAGAGGTGAAAGATTTATATAATGAAAACTACAGAACTCTAAAGAGAGAGATAAAAGAAGATCTTAGAAGATGGAAAAATGAACCCTGTACATGGATAGGCAGAAATAACATTATCAAAATGGCAATATTACCCAAAGCTCTCTACAGGTTTAAAGTGATGCCAATCAAAATCCCAACAGCATTTCTTGTAGAAAAAGATAAAGCAATCATGAAATTCTTACGGAAAAACAAAAGACCCAGAATAGCGAAAGCAACTCTAAGCAGTAAGTGTGAATCTGGAGTTATAGCGATATCAGAGTTCAAACTGTACTACAAAGCAATAGTACCAAACACAGTGTGGTACTGGTACCAAAACAGGCAGGTGAACCAATGGTACAGAATAGAGGACACAGAAACCAATCCACAAAATTACAACTTTCTTATATTTGATAAAGGGGCTAAAAGCATGCAATGGAGAAAGAATAGCATCTTCAACAAATGGTGCCGGGAAAATTGGAAATCCATATGCAAATAAATGAAACTGAATTTCTTTCTCTTGCCATGCACAAAGGTTAACTCAAAATGGATCAAGAAGCTAGATATAAAATCAGAGACACTGCGTCTGATAGAAAAAAGTTGGTTACGATCTTCATACTGTGGGGTCGGGCTCCAAATTCCATAATAAGACTCCCATAGCCCAAGAGTTAATAACAAGAATAAACAAATTGGACTTACTTAAACTATAAAGTTTTTTCTCAGCAAGAGAAACAATAAGAGAGGTAAATAGAGAGCCTACATCCTGGGAACAAATTTTTACCCCTCACACTTCAGATAGAGCCCTAATATCCAGAATATACAAAGAACTCAAAAAATTAAACAATAAGATAACAAATAATGTAATCAACAAATGGGACAAGGAACTGAACAGACACTTCACAGAGGAAGACATACAATCCATCAACAAGTACATGAAAAAATGCTCACCATCTCTAGCAGTCAGAGAAATGCAAATCAAAACCACCCTAAGATACCATCTCACTCCAGTAAGATTTGCAGCTATTATGAAGTCACAGAACAACAAGTGTTGACGAGGATGTGGGGAAAAGGGTACACTTGTACACTGCTGGTGGGACTGCAAATTGGTGAAGCAAACTTTGAAAGCAGAATGGAGATTCCTGGGAAAACTGGGAATGGATCCACCCTTTGAACCAGCTTTTGCCCTTCTCAGACTATTCCCTGAGGATCTTAAAAGAGCATACTATAGGGATACTGCCACATCAATGATCATAGTGGCACAATTCAAAATAGGTAGACTGTGGAAACAAACTAGATGCCCTTCAATATATGAATGGATAAAAAAAATGTGGCATCTATACACAATGGAGTATTATGCAGCACTAAAAAATGACAAAATCATAGAATTTGTAGGGAAATGGATGGCATTAGAGCAGATTATGCTAAGAGAAGGTAGCCACTCTTTAAAAAACAAAAGTCAAATGTCTTCTTTGATATAAAGAGAGCAACTAAGAATAGAACAGGGAGAAGAAACTTGAGGAAAAGATTAACATTAATCAAAGACGAGAGAGGAAAGCAAAAGGGAGAGAGAATGGAAACCATATGGAAATGGTAGGAGACCCTATATGTTACACAAAATTACATATAAGAGGTAGTGAGGGGAAAGGGGGTGGAATAGGGAGAGAAGTGAAAAACAGCAGATGAGGTAGAGAGGGAAGGTGGGAGGGGAGGGGAGGGAAGATAGTAGGGGATAGGAAATGTAGCACAATACAACAGTCACTTATATGACATTTTGTAAAAATATGAATGTGTAACCATTGTGATTCTGCAACTCGTATTTGGGGAAAATTGGGAGTTCATAACCCAATTGAGTCAAATGTATGAAAGATGATATACCATGAGCTTTGTAATGTTTTGAACAACCAATAAAAAATAAATAAATAAAGGTTTAAAATTGAGTGGGAAAATATCAGCTAAAAAAGTGTTGAGATGCATTCATTTTGCTAAGCAGAAACTTTGTTTTGTTTAGTTGTATCTATCACAAATTTATTGTACCAGAAAACTGGTTTTAAAAATGCACATAATTGAGATTAAAGGTTAATCCACCTACCCTCCTGAAAAATTCATAGTATTTCCTATATTTTTCATATTTCATTTTTTAGTGAATATTTTGTCATGGACCAGTTCTAGTCTTAGGCTATTCTTCCAGAATACTAACTCAACTGACAAGTTGGTACAATGTGTTGGATTGTTCTTTTCATCTTTTATTTAATAGTTTCTAACTGATAATGTGTATTTTTTCTTATCTTTATTTGGAACATACATACCCAACTGTATCTTTGCATTTTATGTTTTACTGGGAAAGAGACTCATCAAAAGCTCTGTATTATATGTATCAGTAATCAAACATTTAGAGATCGCAATTATTCTTAATTTTGCCTGAAAATATCTTTGTACCATTTTTCTTATAAAGATTTAGAATTATTAATACTGCCCCTACTGTAATAAGTAACTACTTACAAAAAGGATTAAACAATTGACTTTATATCAATTATGAATATGAAAATTACTAAAATAAGTATTTTTTAATTAACACACAATTGATAGAAATTGAAATCACAAGAAGGCCATTTGAAATGTCAGTGCATATGGTCCTTAAATAATAGGTTGTTCAAAAAAAATTTCTCTAATTCATAAGAGTTAATATGCCATATTACAACTTAATGTGATATAAAACCTTAAATTATCAGTATTCATAAATAAGAATGATACCTGTTAACTTAAACATGTTTATTTGATTTTCACTGTAAGATGTTAATTCTGGAAGACTTGAAAATTAAGAAAGACTTGGTATATATTATTTCTAACAGGCTAATCAAAGTAATTTTAAATATATATGTATATATATATGTAATACATGTGAATGAATATAGATGCATATGTATAATAAATGTATTGTAATATATCTATCAGGTGATTATAATTTTTAAATTTTCTCAAGAAAAAAGAATGACTATAAAATCAGTTTTAAATGTAAATTTCATAGCATACTAGTGTTTGTAATGACATGAGAGAAAAATACATAAGGAGGGAAAGTGAAAAAGAATAGAGAGAAGGGGGAAAACGATTAAGAAAGTGAGTAATGAAGAGGGTGAGGAGTGTTTGATGATAAGATAAAGTGGAGGATCTGGGTTTCTGGCTCAGTGTTAACATGCTTGTCTAGCATGTGTGAGGCACTGGGTTATATTCTCATCACCACATACAAATAAATAAAATGAAGGTCTATGAACAACTGAAAAAATAAAAAATGAAAAAGGAGAAATATTACCAAAATTCCAAGTTTTTATGAATGTTAAATAAAAAACAATTATGTTACATAGCCTTATGCAATTTCTAGACTCCCCAAAATAGTCATTAAATGTTAGATTATTAGTGCTATAACTGAAAATCTATTGCTCTTTCCTCTACATTCTGTGGCATGCTAGTGCTAAAATAAAGTGTATTATGACACCAAAAAAAATCAAATATTTCTACAGTAACTGACCCAGTTTAACATCAATGCATGAAGATTCCTATGGGATATAATGTGTATTTTGACGTTCATTTTCATTCAAAACTGGTACATTACTATTTCTCCAGTTTATGCACATGATAGGATGTATATTTCATCCACAATTTAGCAAATTTATACGCATTTGTTTTACTTTCCATCACTTCCTGCTTCAGAACACATGGATTACTCCATGTTTCTTGACTGCTCTTTTTAAGAGACTTCTTTATAAACACATTATTTTCGATTTCCATTATCAATTTTGAAGCAAAACTCACACAACAGTCATGAAAAACCATAACCCTAATATTATCATTAGATATAAAACTGGTTGGAATGAATGATTGTATTTCAATATAAGATTTCTTGTATACTTTCAGATATCAATTTAATCCATTATGTAAAGTGGAACCAGTAATATTATTTATTCACAGTATGGTCTATTCATGCATTATCTCTATATTGATAGACACAGGGTACACCTCTGTGTACGCCCAATAATAATTTGTATATCTTCAAAATATTGCTCCCAGAAATGGTGGAAGAAATACTCATGTCAACTGATTTATACATACATTTTATCACAGTAGTATTCTGGACACAAAATGCAAAGGTCACACTTAGGATTCTCCCAAAAGCCTAAATGGAAAGTGAACATGGATTACTAAACTAATCCATGTCCAGGTTGCCTAATGCTCTCAAATGTCAATCATATTGGTGACTACATATGTGTTTCTTCTGAAGATTACATTTTCAATCTCAACCCTGTTGAGAATGTCTAAACCTATGACTCATTTTATAATTTGCCTGATTTCTTAATCTCTATTGATATCTGCTTTCCTACTATTTTCCCCAGTTCATCATTGTGACTGACTTTTCACATGTGCTGACATATATATTCAATCTCTACCCGACACCCTATTGCTAAAGAACTTTTGGTCCAAATCCTATACTCAATCTTCTTCCTAAACCTACCGACTATCTTCCTAATCCTAGCGACAAATCTTTTTTGACTGGATGTTCTCTTCGTTATTCAATCATCCAAGGTGCAAATTCCTGTTCCATTTTATATCGCTTTATCTGAGACATATGTGCAGTACATAAGTCAAAGCTAATTAAACCACTCAAGGGGCAAATGTCCTTCTGGGCTTCAAATCATACCTAGATTTCTTTTTTCATACTTATATTTCACCCACAAGTTAGCAAAATTATTTGCATTTTTGTCACTTTCAATTACTTCCTACTTCAGAACACATGCATTCCTCTATGTTTCTTGACTGGTCTTTTCATGAGACTTCTTTCCAAACACATTATTTTCCATTTCCATACCCACTTTTGAAGCAGAACTCACACACCTTTCATGATAAAATATAACCCTAATATTACCATTACATGTATAACTCATTGGAATGAATGATTCTATATAAATATAAGATTTCTTATATATTTTTAAATATCAATTCTATCAATCCATTATTTAAAGTGGAATCAGTTATATTATTTATTCACAGTATTGTCAATTCATGCATTACTTCTATATTCATAGACACAGGGTACACCTCTGTGTACGCCCAATAATAATTTGTATATCTTCAAAATATTGCTCCCAGAAATGGTGGAAGAAATACTCATGCCAACTGATTTATACATACATTTTATCACAGTAGTATTCTGGACACAAAATGCAAAGGTCAAACTTAGGATTCTCCCAAAAGCCTAAATGGAAAGTGAACATGGATTACTAAAATCATCCATGTCCAGGTTGCCTAATGCTCTCAAATGTCAATCTTATTGGTGACTACATATTTGTTTCTTCCTAAGATTATATATTGAAACTCAACCCTGTTGATAATGTCTAATCCTATCACTCACTTTGTACTTTGCCTCATTTCCTAATGTCTCTATTGATATCTGCTTTCCTACATATTTTCCACATTTCATCATTGTGACTCATTCTTCACATGTGCTGACATTTACATTCACTCTCTAACCGAAACCCTATTGCTAAAGAACTTTTGCTCCAAATCCTATACTCACTCTTCTTCCTAAACCTACGGACTATATTCCTAATCCTACCGACTATCCCTTTTTGACTGGATGTTCTATTCTACATTCAATCATCCAAGTAACGGTCGGGCGAGCGTCGGAAGAAGAGACCACCAAGTGTCTATCTCATGTAACAGCAAAGGGTTTATTGGGGGTCCAGCATGCTGGGGCTCAGAGTTCACTTGAAAAGAGTAGAGAGCCCTGAGAACAGCTTAAGCAGATGTTATAAACTTTTCCTTGCGAGTGCAGGGAGGGAAGTTAATTGATGTGTCAGGGCGAGTGTTCAGTTTGCATGCAAACTGGTGGGGGAGTACATTCTGCAGTTTGGCAGTTGTGGACAGCACATTCTGGGAACAAGATTGGCAAAAATTTCTCAAGATTTCAACAGTGTTTTGTTAAGTGTACAGAAAAACAGGAAGTGACAACTACATATTTTATTAACCTTTCATTCGACACTTCTTTTTCTGGCTACTTTTAATCATAAATATGATCATTGGCTGGTGTCACATTCCATGTCTGCTAGTGGGGTATTACCATTAGTTTAACTTGTCCAATTTGAGCCTGGAGAAAATAAATTACATGGTTGAGCAAGCAGGGTTTTATAGTTAGCAATAATGTGAGGATTATTATTGGACCCGCCAGGGTTGATAAATGCGTAGTTAACCAGGGGGACTTTGTGAACCAAAATTCAAACCACCCTTTTTGGGCCTCTCTCTCTCGTTGACGCTCTTCAAGTCGTCATTTTAATTTACTCATAGAGTTTTTTACAACTCCAGTATGGTTGGCATAAAAACAACATTCTTCCATCAATGCAAAACAAAGGCCCTCTTCTCTCATGAAGAGAAATTCCAATCCTCGACTGTTCTGTAAAACAACTTCAGAGAGATAGGTTAAAGATTCCTGCAATGCTGTGATGGAGGTTTCTAATATCTTTAAGTTTTGGCCTACTGCTGCTTCTATTTGGGTCATTTGTTTTGTCCCATGGACCAAGGCAGTGGTTCCTGTGCCCACCCCTGCAGCAACATGTATTCCTAATAGGATGGCGAAAGTGAGGGATATATGTTCCCAGTGGAACCAGGTTTTATGCCCCCCTATTTGATCTTCAAATGAACCTGTGTCATGATAGAGCACTCTGGGAAACATTTGCACAACTACACAATTAATCACATCTTTTGACCACTTCATGAAAACATAAACAATGTTTTAAGTATATAGAATTATACTGTTGTAGGGATGGACAAGGCAAGGCACCTAAGATAGTACCAAAGACAGGAAAACAGTTATATTTGTTTGCAACCATATTCAGAGGGCATTACTTCTGTTGTAATCAACTAAATCCCTGGAATCCCAAGTTTAGGTAGTTTCAGAATTTTGTACCCAACATATAAGGGAAGGGGCTCAGAAGTTCACAGTCTTAAGAAGTTCACAAGAAGCCGTTTGTCTTCTTTTTTTTTTCCTCTGTTCTGGGAAAGTTAACCTTCCAAGGACACCTGGGTGAGGGAGAGCTTTATATTCCCTTTATTTTCCCCCTGCCAACTGTTACCATGGAGCCCAGTTGGTAACTTCTTTATCTTACAAATGTAGCCATCTATGTGAAGCCTCAGCTCAAGGCCTAGGCCTTGTTCACATATTTTGTGAAAAATTAGTATGGGGGTGTCTAGCTTAGGATTGCAGATTTTTTTTTTAGCCAGTGGCCAAGTAGAATAGGGCAACATGAAAAGTGGAATTTTATCTACTTAGAAATCTTTTATTGGGACTCTTTTGCTGAAATTCCTAAATTCAGCTATGTTGGAGATTTCTGGAGAAGGTCAGTTAAGGCTTTTCTGTGGGCCTGGTACAGAGGGGGAAGACGGGGAAGGCATGGCTGTGATCAGTTCCGTGGATCTGAGAATGAGGTAGGAGAAATGTAAAAGAATAATGGAAAAGGGGTTTTGGATTTTTTTAGGAACAAATCTTGAGCAGTACAACAGGTACAGCAGAGGGTAAGATGGGAGTTAGTATCCCAAAAAGCATTTGAGGGACTTTAAATACTTAGTAACATGTTTTCAGTGATGAAAAAGCAACTTTAAAGGCCATTTACATTGCATCTTGGATAAGGGTGTGAGGGCTCTTCTCAGCTGGTTTGGGCTTTGTGTTAGGTAGTAAGAGGACCTGGTGGGACCCAGTGCGGGCAATGACAGGAGAAGAGAGGAGTGAGTTGGTTGAGGTGTACCTCAGTACCTGCTACCTCAAGAAGGGGGCAACGGTCTTAGAACAGGCGGAGGTTTGGGTTTTTGATCTAGTAATTGGAGGGGAGAAATCAGGTTGCATAGGTGAGAGTAAGAGCAGAGAGTCTGGAGCAGAAGGCTGAGGGTGAGGATCTATTGGAGAAGCATAGTTCAGGATGTGAGCAAAGGAGGGAAAAGGCCTCCACATAGGGGAATCTCCTTTTACCCTTTTCAGCACTTGCAGAAGTTAAAAAGGTCACGCAGAATTTGAGGATCCAGAGACCCCTCTGGGGGCCATCAATTTTGGTTATCTAATTGGTAATATGGCCAAGGTTGTGTACAGAATTTGATGAGGAGTTTGGGTTCCATCAAGCAGTCCCTGTATGCTCACATCCTCATGACTTACAGAAGAAGCCGGCTTTCCCCCAACACAGCCTTGACTGTTTGTGGCTTTGATAGTCCGCAGGGCAAACATAGTAATCTAGGCTAGCCAACCTGCATCTGGCTCGCGTGTCCCTACATCCATAATATTTGTTTCCATTATCTATGGTAGAGAAGGGATTTAATGGAATTTTAGTGGGATCCACTTCATCAGGGATATCCCAATGGAAAAGACCTATAGCCAGCTGACAAATGTTTCTGTGGAGAGATGGCGACCATGTCCCTAAGTGGGCTGTATGCGAGATAGACCATACTTCTTGTCCAGTAAGATTTGTGATCAGCCATCGCTGCTGAATGGGCTGATGAGGGTTAGGACTACTGGTGGTCAAGGGGAGAGTCTATTGCCTTATCCACATGGCAAATACACAATTTGAAAGTTTTACCAGTCTTTTACAGTTTCCAGGCAGAGTCTGGACAGGGCACAGGCTTGAGATGAGAGGTATGGATCCAGGAAGTGATTCTGTCTACCTTTACTGCTGTAGGTGTTATAAGTAGCACCTGCTATGGTCCCTTCCAGCAGGGTTCCAGGGATGACACCTGATGTCGTCTAATGTAGACAAAGTCTCTTTCTTGATTTTGATGTTGATTCCCCTCGTCACCGGGTTGGTAGGCAGTGTCCATCTGTCTTCACAGGTATCTATGTGGCTCTGGCTGAAAGACAATATCTCTAACTTTTTAAATTAGTGGGAAGTAGAAAGATCCTTCTAGGGTCCATCCAAATCCAAAGGTGAGCCATTCTGAGGCACAGAGAGTCTGCCAGGTCCAGCATTTTACTGAAAAAGAAAGATTCTGATCCCTTAAGCAAACTTTGTTGCAGTGAACAAGGGTCAGAGACAGAGGCATTGAAGTGCTCTGTCCCATAATGAAAGATACACAAACAGTAAAAGCAACAACACATGACACAGACAAGACAAGACAATAAAGACAGGATATGGAAGTCCAACACTGAGACCAGGACTGAGTAGTTGGCAAAACCCGATGGGTTGGCAATACCGAATCTGAAACAAAATATCACTGAGTCATGGAGACTATTGTTCCTCGATTTTCTGAGTCTTCTATGACGTCCCCCAGGGACTTGGCCTGTGGCTCTGTGACATGACTGTCAGCCACCATCGGAGAGAGCTCACGCTCTTCATCGACATCCATTTTGCCAAGCCCTGACCTGAAACCTGAAACCAGAAAGAGGCACCTTACTTAAAACGAGAGGAGTTCGTTGGGGTCGCTTGTCCACGGCTGCCGGATCTCGGTGGAACCTCCATATGTAAAGGTCCGGTGACAATCGGGTGAAGAGACCACCAAGAGACTGTCTCATGCAAAGCAAAGGGTTTATTGGGGGTCCAGCATGCTGGGGCTCAGAGCTCACTTGAATAGAGCAGAGAGCCTTGAGAACAGCTTAAGCAGAGCTTATATATTTTCCTAGGAGAGGGCAGGGGGGGAAGTTTATTGATGGGTCCGGGCGAGTGAGCGGTTTGTGTGCAACCGGTTGAGGGAGTACATTCTGCAGTTTGGCAGTTTTGGACAGCACATTCTGGGAATAAGACTATCAAAAAGTTCTCAAGATTTCAACAGTGTTTTGTTAAGCATACAGAAAAACAGGAAGTGACAAGTACTTATTTTATTAACCTTTCACTGCGAACTATACTTTTCCAGAATTCCTAATGTTTCTATTGTGTTTGTTAAAGTTCATTTTTATTCAAACCTGGTACGTAATTATTTCTTCAGTTTATGGACATCATTAGATATATCCATTCATTCACAAGTTCACAAATTTATAAACATTTGGTTCACTTTCAATCACTTCCTCCTTTGGAAGACATATATTCCTCCATGTTTCTTGACTGGTCTTTTTACTAAACTTCTTTCTAAACATATTATTTTCGATTCCATAATCATTTTTGAAGCAAAACTCACACACTATTCATGAGAAATGATAACCCTAACATTACCATTAGATATATAACTGGTTGGAATGAATGTATGTATATCAATGTAAGATTTCCTATATATTTTCAGATATCAATACAATCCATTATTTAAATTTGGAACCAGTTATATAATTTATTCACAGTAGGGTCTATTAATGCATCATATCTATATTCATCAAAACAGGGTAAACCTATTAGTATCCCCAGTACTAATTTATAAGTTTTCAAAATATTGCTCACAGAAATGGTGGAAGAAATACTCATGTCACCTTAGCTACATATACATATTATCACAGTAATATTCTGGACACAAAATGCAAAGGTCACACAGAACATAATTTAAGCTATGTATCCCAATCAAGGGCCCAAAGTCCTTCTGGGCTTCAAATATTACCTAGATTTCTGTTTTCATACTTATATTTCACCTCCATATTCTTATAAATATCGCAGGTTACCAATATCATTATTCATCCAGCAAAATGATTCATAACCCAAATCGAACATGCTATTAACCCTAACCATTCTGTAAACTGAGATTGTTCACTCAATCTCACATTACAGAAGAGCAGGGACAAAGTTAGTATTACAATACAGGAAGTTAGGAGATCTTTCACCTGCTGACTACCTCAAAATCCATGCAGAAATGATCCCTGGAGAAGACGTAGGCAGCTATGAAGGACCTGAAACAGCAAAAGTCATCTTCCTTGCAAACCACCCGATCAGGATGAAAGGATGTGTCTCAATCAGCCTATCTCTTCTTAATGTAGGGATGATGTATGAAACCAGGCATGTGTGGAGAGCTGTTCCCAGGTGCCTATGTTTCTATACCATTCTAACTTGTGAAAGTGTCACAGGAAATAGAGGCTGCCTCCTTTTCCTGAGACACTAGGAAGCAACTGTTACGACAAAGTGGTGGCCAAGACAGTGGCCTCATTCATTTTCTGAAGGAAGTGACCTCACCTCACTTCCTTGGTGATGGAAATCTCTGAATTTTGTGATCCAAGAAGCCAGGCACCCAGAGCCAGTCCCAGTCCCAGTCCAAGTGGGCTCACTTGTTTGGATTTACCAAGAGGCTAGATAAATACCAAGAAATTTTTGAAATTCCCATGACCAGATGGTATTGGAGAACATTTGGATGCACTTTTACTGATCATGAGTGTACCAGACAGTGCCTTGATTGACTGGGATTTATGACAATGGTGTAGAACAGAGATGCTATTAAGTTGGACCCTCCTGAGTAGTGAGCCCTGAGCTGTGGTGTGCAGGTGTGTGATGAATCATCTGTGGTTGCGCCATGTGGATTTGCCATTGATTTCCAAATGGCTTGTCACTGACATGGTTCAGTGACCAGACACTTATATGTAAAGGTGTCTTGTTAAATTGATAGTTTTCAGGGCAATGTGCAGAATCAGGTTGCTATAGACAAGGGGGCAAGATATGTGGGAATGAAGCCTGGTTGGTGCATTCTCTTGTAGACCCTGAAAAACCACAAGTGACAAAACTCCCTCCAGCACTGTGTTCCAGTTGAACCCCTTGTATTTCGTGAGGCAAATACCAAACTCCCAGTGCTGCAGCAGGAAACACCACGAAAAGTGGAGGATGAACAAAAGGCTTCACAGTCCACACGGGGAGACACTTATACCCCAGTGGCCACAGTTTACATACAAAGAGAGAATTCAGCACTGCTGCTTCATGTGCTTTGGAAAGCAAGAAAGAATGTCCTCCAGGTCACATAGATGCAGACCCAGCTTTGATGATCTCACTACAAAGGAAGCTAAAGCTACTGACAACAACATATATTTCAAGTGCCCATCCTCAGAGGAAGTTTCTCTAGAAGTCTTTAGGCCAGCACACCTCCATATTTGTGGAGTGTTTACCCTGTACCTTACTTTGGGATTCTCCTCTACCACCTCCAAGTTTGTGACCTCCTAAATATTTTCCATTCCAGATATGTATTTACAGATTTTCTAACTCTTCTCCTCTAATTGTTTCTTATTTGGGGAGATGGTAACGTCAAGGCATTGTTCTGGATGAAAGTGGGAAGATTTTTGTGTAGCACATATTTGTATACACATTGGATTCATTTTCCAATTTTCCATTCCAAAAACTGAATCCCTGACACTAACACGTACCCTACAAAACTCTGACTACTAATCCTAATATGATGGAGAAAAATGACCTAAACCGAATAGAAAAACAAGCAGTTCTGAAGAGGCATGGTGTATAGTCGGACTTGCCTTTTGCATGATAAAGTGTAGGTGTTATAAACCTAGTCAATTTTTAATTGAAATAGTTCTCCATGTGTTTTTTTCCTTTGATATTTATTGTTTGTTCTTCAAAACATTACATAGTTCTTGACATGTCATATTTCACACTTTGATTCAAGTAGGTTATGAACTTCCATTTTTCCCCGTATACAGATTGCAGCATCCCATCAGTTACACATCCACTGTTTTGCATATTGCTATACTAGTGTCTGTTGTATTCTGCTGCCTTTCCTGTCCTCTACTATCTCCCATCCCCTCCCCTCCAATCCTCTCAATGTACCCCATCTGCTGTAATTCATTTCTTCCCCTTGTTTTCGTCCCCTTTCCGCTCACTTCATCTTGTATTTAATTTTGTATAACCAGGAGGGTTTCCTTCCATTTCCATGCAATTTTGCTTCTCTTTCCTTTTCCCTCCAACCTCTCACCCCTGTTTAATGTTAATCATCTTCTCATGCTCTTCCTTCCAACTCTGTTCTCAGTTACTCTCCTTATATCAAAGAAAACATTTGGCATTTGTTTTTTAGTGATTGGCTATCTTCACGTAGCATAATACGTTCTAATGCCATCCATTTCTCTGCAAATTGTATGATTTTGTCATTTTTTAATGCAGAGTAATACTCCATTGTGTATAAATGCCACATTTTTTTAATCCATTCATCTATTGAAGGGCATCTAGCTTGGTTCCACAGTCTTCCTATTGTGAATTGTGCTGCTATGAACATAGATTTATCAGTGTCCCTGTAGCATGCTCTTTTTGGGTCTATAGGGATTAGACCGAGAAGGGGAATTGCTGGGTCAAATGGTGGTTCCATTCCCAGCTTTCCAAGAAATCTCCATACGGCTTTCCAAATTGGCTGCGCCAATTTACAGTCCCACCAGCAATGTACAGGTGTACCCTTTTCCCCACATCCTCGCCAGAACTTGTTGTCGTTTGACTTCATAATGGCTGCTAAGCTTACTGCAGTGAAATGGTATCTTAGGGTGGGTTTGTTTTGCATTTCTGTGAATGCTCGAGATGGTGAGAATTTTTTGATGTACTTATTGATTGATTGTATGTCCTCCTCTGAGAAGTGTCTGTTCAGGTCCTTGGCCCATTTGTTGATTGGGTAATTCATTTTCTTATTGTTAATTTTTTTGATTTCTGTGTATAACTCTGGATATTAGGGCTCTATCTGAAGTGTGAGGAGTCAAGATTTGTTCCCAGGGTGTAGGCTCCCTTTTTACCTCTCTTATTGTTTCTTTTTCTGAGAAAAATCTATTTAGTTTGAGTAAGTCCAGTTTGTAGATTCTAGTTATTAACTCTTATGCCATGGGTGTCCTATTGAGGAATTTGGAGCCCGACCCCACAGTATGTAGATCATAGCCAAAGTTTTCTTCCATCAGATGCCGTGTCTCTGATTTGATATCAAGCTCCTTGATCCATTTTGAGTTGACTTTTGTGCATGGAGAGAGAAAGGGATTCAGTTTCATTTGTTACATATGGAATTCCAGTTTTTCCAGCACCATTTTTTAAAGATGCTATCCTTCCTTCATTTCATGCTATTAGCTCCTTTATCAAATATAAGATAGCTGTAATTTTGTGGATTGATTTCTGTGTCCTCTATTCTGTACCATTGGTCCACCCACCTGTTTTGGTACCAGTACCATGCTCTTTTTGTTACTATTGCTCTGTAGTATAATTTGAGGACTTGTATCGCTATACCGCCTGATTCAAACTTTCTGCTTAGAGTTGTCTTTGATATACTGGGTTTTGTATTTTTCCATATGAATTTCATAATTGTTTTATCTATTTCTACAAGAAATGCCCTTGGGATTTTGATTGGCATTGCATTAAACCTATAGAGAACTTTTGGTAATATCGCCATTTTGATGATGTTAATTCTGCCTATCCATGAACAGGGTATATTTTTCCAACTTGTAAGATCTTCTTCTATTTCTCTCTTTAGGGTTCTGTAGTTTTCATTGTGTAAGTCTTTCACATCTTTTGTTACGTTGATTCCCAAGTATTTTATTTTTATTTTGAGGATATTCTGAATGGAGTGGTATTCCTCATTTCCATTTCAGAGGATTTGTTGCTGATATACAGGAATGCCTTTGATTTATGATTGTTGATTTTATATCATGCCACTTTGCTGAATTCATTTACTAACTCTAATAGTTTCTTTGTAGACCCTTTTGGGTCTGCTTGGTATAGAGTCATGTCATCTGCAAATAGTGATAATTTAAGTTCTTCTTTTCCTAATTTTATGCCTTTAATTTCTTTCATTTGTCTAATTTCTCTGGCCAGTGTTTCGAGAACTATGTTGAACAGAAGTCGTGAGAGAAGGCATCCCTGTCTTGTTCCAGATTTTAGAGGGAATGCTTTCAATTTTTTCACAATTCAGAATGATACTAGCCTGAGGCTTAGCATAGATTGCTTTTACAATATTGAGGTATGTTCCTGTTATCCCTAGTTTTTCTAGAGTTTTGAACATAAAGGGATGCTGTACTTTGTTGAATACTTTTTCTGCATCTATTGGGGTGATCATATGGTTCTTATTTTTAAGTCTATTAATGTGGTGAATAACATTTATTGATTTCAGTATATTGAACCAGCCTTGTATCCCAGGGATGAATCCTACTTGATCATGTTGCACAATTTTTTAAATATGTTTTTGTATCTGATTCGCCAGAATTTTATTGAGGATTTTTGCATCTAGGTTCATTAGAGATATTGGTCTGTAGATTTGTTTCTTTGAAGTGTCTTTGTCTGTTTTATGAATCAGGGTGATATTGTCCTCCTAAAATGAATTTGGAAGTTCTCTCTCTTTTTCTATTTCCTGAAATATCTTGAAAAGTACTGGTATTAGTTCCTCTTTAAAGGTTTTGAAAAACTCTGCTGTATACCCATTCGGTCCTGTTCTTTTCTTAGTTGGTAGTCATTGGATGGTTTCTTCTATTTCCTCAATTAATATTGGTCTGCTTAGGTTGTCTATATCCTCCTGACTCAATCTGGGCAGATCATATGACTTAAGAAATTTATCAATGCCTTCACTATCTTCTAATTTATTGGTGTATAAGGATTCAAAATAATTTCTGATTATCTTCTGTATTTCAGAAGTGTCTGTTGTGATATTGCCATTTTCATCCAGTATGATAGTAATTTGAGTTCTCTCTCTTCTTCTCTTTGTTAACATGGCTAAGAGTCTGTCAATTTTATTTATTTTTCAACTTTTAGTATTGTCAAATTTTTCAATTGATTCTTTTGTTTTGATTTTATTAATTTCAGCTCTGATTTTAATTATTTCTTGCCTTCTACTTCTTTTGCTGTTGTTTTGCTCTTTTTTTTCTAGGATTTTGAAATGAACTATGAGATCATTTATTTGTTGTTGTTTTTTTCTTTTTTTAAGGAAAGAACTCCAAGCAATGAATTTTCCTCTTAGAACTGCTTTCAATGTGTCCCATAGATTCTGATATGTTCCGTCTGTCTTTTTCATTTATCTCTAAGAATTTTTTATTTTCCTCCTTGATGTCTTCTATAACCCATTGATCATTCAGTACGTATTGTTCATTCTCCAAGTGATGCATGAAGTTTCCTTCCTTCTTTTATTGTTGATTTTTCAGTTTCATTCCATTATGATCAGATAAGATGCCTGGTATTATCTATACTCCTTTATATTGCCTGAGAGTTGCCATGTGACATAATATATGATCTATTTTTGAGAGGTATCCATGTGCTGCTGAGAAAAAAGTGTAACTACTTGATGTTGGGTGGTATATTCTATATATGTCTATTAAGTCTATGTTATTAATTGTGTTATTCAGTTCAATAGTTTCCTTATTCAACTTTTGTTTGGAAGATCTGTCCAGTAGTGAGAGAGGTGTGTTGAAGTCTCCCATGATTATTGTATTGTGGTCTATCAGACTCTTGAACTTGAGAAGAATTTTTTTGATGAACATAGCTGAACCATTTTTTGGGGCATATATATTTATGATTGTTATGTCTTGTTGGTGTATGGTTCCCTTGAGCAGTATGTAGTGTCCCTCTTTATCCCTTTTGCTTAACTTTGGCTTGACATCTATTTTATTTGATCTGAGTATGGACACTCCTGCTTGTTTCCGAAGTCCATATGAGTGATATGATTTCTCCCAACCTTTCAACTTCAGTCTATGTTTCTCTTTTTCTATCAAATGCGTCTCCTGCAGGCAGAAAATTGTTGGGTCTTCTTTCGTGATCCATTCTACTAGCCTGTGTCTCTTAATTGGTGAGTTTAAGCCATTAACATTTAGGGTTACTATTGAGATATGGGTTGTTATTCCAGCCATATTTGTTTATTTATGTTACTAACCATGTTTTTTTTTCCTCTTTGATTATTTTTCCCCCCTTTACTGTACTACCTCCCACTGTTGGTTTTCATTGTTATTTTCCATTTCATCTTCCTATAATGTTTTGCCATGGATCTTTTGAAGAAAGGGTTTTCTAGCTGCAAATTCTTTTAACTTTTGTTTATCATGGAAGGTTTTAATTTTATCTTCCATCCTGAAGCTTAAATTCGCTGGATACACAATTCTTGGTTGGAACCCAATTTCTTTCAGTGTTTGAAAAATGTTATTCCAGGATCTTCTAGCTTTCAGAGTCTGTGTTGAAAGATCAGCTGTTATCCTGATTGGTTTACCCCTAAATGTAATCTGCTTCCTTTCTCTTGTAGCTTTTAAAATTCTCTCTTTATTCTGTATGTTTGGCATCTTCATTATAATATGTCTAGGTCTTTATCTCTTATGATTTTGCACATTCGGCATCCTGTAGGCTTCTATGATTTGGGATTCTGTCTCATTCTTCATGTCTGGGAAGGTTTCTCATATTATTTCATTGAATAGATTGCTCATTCCTTTGTTTTGCACCTGTATACCTTCCTGTATCCCAATTACTCTTAAGTTTGGTCTCTTCATGTTATCCCATATTTCTTGGATTTTCTGCTCATGGTTTCTTAACAGTCTTGCTGAGCTGTCTATGTTCTTTTCAAGTTGAAATACTTTGTCTTCATTGTCTGATGTTCTATCTTCTACGTGATCTACTCTGCTGGTAGTATTCTCAATTGAGTTTTTAAGTTGGTTTATTGCTTCCTGCATTTCTACGATTTCTGTTTGTTTTTTTTTATAACCTCTATCTCCCTGTATAGTTGATCTTTTGCTTCTTGGATTTGTTTATGTAATTTATTGTTGAAGTGATCTTTCATTGTCTGATTTTGCTGTCTAATGTCTCCCTGTTGACTCAGATCATCGGAAGCAAGTATATCCTAAATTCTTTATCTGACATTCCATCTGCTGCAGATATTACCTCTTCTAATGTTGAGTTGACCTGCATTGCTTGTGGTCCTTTCTTTCCTTGTCTTTTCCTACTGTTCACGTTTTTTTCTGTTTGGTGGAACTTTTGTGTTATTGAATTTTACCCCTAAATGTTTATATTGCTATTGTATTCATGAAAAGTCTCCCTCACAGGTGTGGGCGGTGGCTCTGCCCCTCCTCCAATTGGGGCAATGTGCCTACCACAACAGCAGCCCTCTGGACCTGTTCTGCCGGTCGGTAGCCTGTCCGCCTACCTTGCAGGAGCGGGCAGTTACTCTCCCCTCTTCGGGCGCTGGTCCTGTTCAGCCAGTGGGTCACAGGTCCACCTACCTTGCAGGCGCAGGTGTCGGCTCTGCCCCTCCGCGTGCCGCTGGGCCTCTTCTGTCTGTGGATTGCAGGGCTGTCTACATTGCAGGCGCGAGTGGCAGCTCTGCCCCTCCCTAAACTGGGGCGATATATCTACCAGGCTGGTAGGTTGCTGGGTCTGTTCTGCCAGAGGGTGAGAGGTCCACCTGCTTTCCAGGCACGGGCAGTGGCTCGGCCCCTCCCCAAACCTGGTTATGTGTCTAGCACCGTGGCGGGGCCTAGCGCCTGGTCTGTCGGTGTTCGCAGGTCTGCCTACTTCGCAGGCGCGGGGGCCGGCTCTGCCCCTCTGAAGGCAGCTGGGCCTCTTCTGCCGGTGGGTCACAGGTTCACCTATCTAGAAGTTGCAAGGGGTGTCTCTGCCCCTCCGCGGGTTTCTGGGCCTGTTCTCCCTGTGGGTCGCATGTCCGCGTTCCTTGCAGGCGCGCAGCGGCTCTGCCCAACCCCCAACCAGGGCGATGTGTTTTGTACGATTGCGGGCCGCTAGGCCTGTTCTACCGGTGGCTCGCAGGTCTGCCTACCTTATAGGCGCGGTTGGCGGCTCTGCCCCTCCCTTCTCCATGTGTTTTTAAAGTTAACAAATATGAGAATTCCTGTCT
Organism: Callospermophilus lateralis; assembly: GCF_048772815.1. NCBI lineage: Eukaryota > Metazoa > Chordata > Mammalia > Rodentia > Sciuridae > Callospermophilus > Callospermophilus lateralis. The sequence continues at coordinate 69,255 of NW_027513356.1, read as the reverse complement.
CCATTTCTCTGTACCCTATTCAGCACATGTATTTTTATATGCACATATAGAATCCTACCTGGTATCACACGTAGATACTTGTGAGGTTGCTGACTTGGCAAATACAAATTGTGAGAAGAGATCACTTCTCCTAAATGCTGTTGGAACTTACAAAAGAAAATATGGGTGAGCTTCCTAGTTGAACAACATTATACTTAAATTGATGTTCAGAAAAGTGAAGATTTTTGGATTTGTGGATGATATATATTTCATGATGTATTTCGATTGGCATTTATATTGCTACATTTTAATGTATATATGTGTGTGTGTGTGTGTGTGTGTGTGTGCATATATATATGTATAAACTCTCCAGATTTTTCAAAATATGAAATGTATGTGTCTTATTATATACTCCCTAAATTCATTGATGTTAATGAATGTGGATTTTTATTAAACTTTTCATAAGAATATTCTCTGGAATATTAATCCACCTGAAATATATATTTGTTTCCTAGTACTGAAAGCTAACTTCAGTGAATGGTGCATACAAATCCTAATATTGCTACAGTAAATGACTCAGTTTAACATCAATGCAAGTAGATTCCTATGGGACATGATATGTACTTTGACGTTCATTTTTATTCAAAACTGGTACATTAATATTTCTTCAGTTTTTGCACATAATAGAATACATTTTTCATTCACAAATTCACAAATTTATAGGATTTTTTTTCACTTTCAATTACTTCCTGCTTCAGAACATATGTATTCCCCCAGGTTTCGTGACTGTTGTTTTAATGAGACTTCTTTCCAAGCACATTATTTTTGATTTCCATAATCATTTTAGAAGCAAAACTCACAGACACCTCATGATAAACCATAACACTAATATTACCATTAGATGTATAACTGGTACGAATGATTGTATGAATATCAATATAAGTTTTCCAGTATATATCCAGATATCAATTCAATCCATTATTTAAATTTTGAACCAGTTATATTATTTATTCACAGTATGGTCTATTCATGCATTATCTCTATATTCGTATAACACAGCCTATACCTATTTGTACCCACAATACTAAATTATATGTCTTCAAAATATTGCTCCCAGAAATGGTGGAAGAAATACTCATGTCATCTGATCTATATATACATTAATCACAGTAATATTGTGGAAACAAAAAGCAAGGTCACACTTATGATTGTACCAAATCCTAAATGGAAAGTGAGCATGGATTAAAAAAAAAAATCCATATCCAGGTTGCCTAATGCTCTCAAAGTGAATCCTATTGGTGACTACATATTTGTTTCTTCCTGAAATTACATATTCAACTTCAACCCTGTTGAAAATTTCTAATCCTATCACTCACTTTATATTTGTCCTGATTTCCTAATGTCTCTATTGATATCTGATATCCTGTATTTTTTCCCCAGTTTATCACTGTGACTGACTCTTCACATGTGCTGACATTTACTTTCAGTCTCTACCCAAAACCCTATTGCTAAAGATCTTTTGGTCCAAATTCTATACACACTCTTCATTCTAAACCTACCGAATATCTTCCTAATCCACCAACTATCCCTTTTGGACCAGATGTTCTCTTCGACATTCAATCATCCAAAAGACAAGATCCTATGCCACTGTATATCAATTTATCTGAGACACCTGTGCAGAACATAATTGAAAGCTAAGAATCCCAATCATGGGGCCAATTCCCTTCTGTCCTTCAAAAATTACCTAGATTTCTTTTTTCATACTTATATTTCACCTATATATTCTTGAAAATATCGCAAAATCCCAATACCATTATTCATCCCAGAGAATGATTCCTAACCAAAATGGAACCTGTTATTAACCTTAACCATACAATGTTCCCTCAATCTAACTTTACAGAAGAGGAGGGACAGAATTGGTCTTCCAATACAGGAATGTAGGGGATCTTCCACCTCTGAGAACCTCAAAGTTCCATGCAGAAATGATCCCTGGAGAAGATTTAGGCAGCTATGAAGGACCTGAGAGAGCAAAAGTCATCTTCCATGGCAAACAACCCGGTCAGGATGAAGGGATGTGTCAGAATCAGCCTCACTCTTCTTAATGTAGAGAAGATGGACCAAACCAGGCCAGTGTGGACAGCTGTTCCCGGCTGCCTATGGTGGATATACAATTCTCAGTTGTGAATGTATCACAGGAAATAGGGGCAGCCTCCATCTCATGGGAACCTTGGAAGCAAATTTTAGGACAAAGTGGTTTCCAAAGCAGTGACCTCATTCAGTTCACAAAGGAGGTGACCTTCCTCACTTCCTTGGTGATAGAACTCTCTGAACTTGGGATCCAGGAAGCCAGGCAACCAGAGGCAGTCCCAGTACCATTCCCAGTGGGCTCACTTATTTGGATTTACAAAGAACAGAGTCAGTCTTTCTTGGTACCTACTGATGTGAGAATGGCCAAATTTAAGGAGAGCTCAGAAGAGGGGCCTTTCCTGAGAAAGCAGGTAGTTGCTCACAGCTGGCTCCTGACCACTTCGCAGATTTGGCCAAGGAGACCAGATCTGAGACAGGACAGGACATTTCAGGGAACATAATAAGGCCCACAAGTCAGAGGACACTCCGGATTGTCACAGACCTCTTTGGGGGAAGGAGGTGCCTTTGTGGGTGTGAGTGTGAGTTTGTGGTTTTGTCTCATGTTCTAAGAATAGGTAAAAAAGGTGGTTTGTTTGGTTTGGAGTGGACTGTTCCTAGTAAGTCGTTTCACAAAGTGAGTGTTTCTATGTCTGTGTATCCCACTGTGTCCGTGGTTGTCGACATTTGAAAAGAGAATTCATCAATGGATGTGTCCTGTTTAGTAGAATCCTTCCCAGCATTCATCCTGCCCAATTGATGAATGGACTGTGGCTTCCCTTATGGATGGAAAACACCTACTAATTTCCTAAGTTCCTGTTTTCTTCCTAAATCTGGCCACTCTCCAGAATAGGCTCATGGTTTTGTGTCCAAGATATGTACCACCTCCAAGCTCTGTGACAAGGCCATGTAGTGGATAGCTAAAGGGAATGGCTAGCATCTCAAAAAACTCAGATATCTGTGTGACCAGGAAAGCCTCAGTGGAGAAACTCTGCTTTGGGCCTTTTGCTAACCAATTCTTCTCTTCCCCTGAATGTGAGGAAGGTCTTGGCCTCAGGACACAGTTTGTGAAGCTTGAAGAAAACAGTTTTAAAATGGAATTAAATGGGCATCACCTGTGGCTCTTTGTTAATTGCTTTGGAAATGGATGTGTCTGAATCAGTCTCTTGGCCCTGTGTTAGGCTGTGGCTTAGGTTCTCAGCACCTGATGGATCTAAAGAATGATCCCATGTGTGCATCCAAAACCAAAATGGGAAAAAGATCAGTCATTGTTGATGAAGTCTCTCGCCTTCCTCTGTTAGGTTCCTTACCACCATCAAGTGAGAATAGGGATCCTTTGAATCAAATGAGTTCTTCAAAGCCCTGCAAAGGCAATTGCATACATGGTTGTGTTTTCTCATGACTCCACATCACATAAAAAATCTATACCGACAGTCAGTAGGCCTCAAATTGGAGAAGCAGAGCAGTATTACTGGAAGGCATATTTGATCCCTCCTGGTTCACAGGAAGGGTGTACAATCCACCCTGACTTTAGGAAAATGATGGGCAAGCGAGCTTCTTTGGACACTGTGTTGGGCTGCGCCCCTCATGGAAACATCCAGCCAGAGATTATGAGGAGTGTCTATATGGAAGAAGATGAGGGCCATGTGGGAGTGTTTTGGTTTTAACTGTGGTTATTTGTGTGGCAGTTGGAAGCGATGACTGGGTCCACCTGGGCTTGAACTCTGGTGTGATACCCCATAGAGACTGAGTCCTGGAAATTACCTCAGAGAAGTATTGCCATGAATTGTGTTGGGATATTAGGAGGCCACACATGGGAGTCGCCATTGGAAACAGAGATCTATTCCCAGGGTGGCTTTCCACAGAGCACTGGGAATCTCAGCCAGGGTATCACATAATTTTATTCTGAAACACTTGGCAGCCATAGTTGAGAGTCAAAACACAAATGCACTTAACATTGTAGACTTCAATGGGCCTGGCTTCATGTGGCATTTTGGCCACTTTTTTAGAAGCCTTAGCAGTTAGAGTTCTCCAGAGCTTTCATTGAAATGAGCTTCTTCACCATTTAATGATTACTGAATTAAATGAAACACTCAGTGACTCCAACTTCAACCTTGAAAGATGGGCTCGATAAATACCATTAAATTTTTGAAATTCCCATATCTAGGAGGCAGTGGAAAACCATTGGATATCCTGTTGGTGATCATGAGTGTACCAGACAGTGCCTTGATTGGCTGGGTTTCACGAAAATGATGTAGAACAGAGATGCCAGTAAGTTGGAGCCTGCTGAATAGTGGACCTAGAGCAAAGGTGGGCATGTGTGAGATAAAACATCTGTGGTGCTTCTATCTGGATTTGCCAATGGCTTCCAAATGCCTTGTGACTGACATGGTGTATCCAGCAGACCATTATATGTAAATGATTCTTGTTATATGGATAAGTTTCAGGGCAATGTTCAGAATCAGGTTGCTATGGTCAAGGTGGCATGCTATGTTGGAAAGAAGCCTGGTTTGTGCATTCTCCTGCAGGCCCTGTTCCACCACACGTGACAGAATTCCCTCCAGCACTGTGTTCCAGTTAAATTCCTTGTATTTCGTGAAGCAAATACTGAACTCCCAGTGCAGCAGCAAAAAAAATCACAAAAATTGGAGGATGATCAAATGGCTTCAGAGTCCACATGAGGAGACACTGAGCCCCAAGTGGCCACAGTTGACCCAGAAAGAGAGAATTCATCAATGCTGCCTCATTTTCATTGGTAAATAAGAAAGCATCTACTCCAGGTCACATAGATGCAGACCCAGCTTTTATGGTCTCACTACAAACGAAGCTAAAGCTCCTGACAACAACATATATTTCAAGAGCCCAACATCTGAGGCAGTTTTTCCAGAAGTCTTTAGGATAGCAGAGCTCCATGTTTGTGGAGTGTTTACATTGTCCCTTACTTTTGGAAACTCCCCTTCTACCTGCAAGGCTGTGAACTCCTGAGCATATTCAATTCCAGATATGTACTCACAGATTTTCTTACTCATCTTCTCTACATGTGTTACTTGGGACGAAGTTAAGGTCAAGGCATTGTTCTGGATGAGAGTCGGAAGATTTTTGTGTAGCACATATTTGCATACACATTGGATTCATTTTCCAATTTTCCTTTCGAAATACTGAATCCCTGACACTAACCCATACCCTACAAGACTCTGACAACTAATCCTAACTTGATGGAGAAAAGTAACCCAAACAGAATAGAAATACAAACACATCAGAGGAGCCATGGTGTACCGTTGGAATTGCCTTTTCCATTATATAGGGTAGGAGTTATAAATCTAGTCAATTTTTTTGTTGAAAGAGTTGTCCATGTATTTTTAAACTTATCAAATATGTGAATTCCTGTCTCCCCCATTTCTCTGTATCCTATTCAGCACATATATTTTTATATGCACATATAGAATTGTACCTTGTATCACACATATATTCTTCTGAGGTGGCTGACTTGGCAGATACAAATTGTGAGAAAAGTTCAGTCCTCCTAAACGCTGTTGGAACTGAAAATTCAACCTATGGGTGAGCTTTCTAGTTGAACAACATTATACATAAATCCATGTTCAATAAAATGAATATTTTTGAATACGTGGATGATATATATTTCATGATGAATTTCGATTGGCATATATATTGCTAGTTTTTAATGTCTGTGTGTGTTTGTGTGTGTGTGTGTGTGTGTAGATATATATATAGATATAGATATAGATATACACTGTCAAGATTTTTCAAAATATGAAATATATGTATATTTTGGCCACTCTTTGGGAAGCCTTACCTGTGAGAGTTCTCTAGAGCTTTCATTGAAATGAGGTTCCTCAACATTTAATGGTTCTTGAATGAATTGAAACCCACAGTGCCTCCAACTTCATGCTTGAAAAATTGCTCCATAAATACCTTGAAATTCCCCTGACCAGGTGGCACTGGAGAACATTTGGATGTATTGTTGCTGATCATGAGTGTACCAGACAGTGCCTTGACTGACTGGGTTACACAAAAATTGTGTAGAACAGAGATGTAAGTAAGTTGGAGAGTGCTGAGAAGTGGGCCCAGAGCTGTGGTGTGCAGGTGTATAATAAAATATCTGTGGTGGGGCCATGTGAGTCTGCCATTAACTTCTAAATGGCTTGTGGCTTACATGGTGCAGCTAGCAGACCCTTATATGTAAAGGCATCTTGTTATAAGGAAAGGTTTCAGGACAATGTTCAGAATCAGTTTGCTATGGAAAATATTGCAAGTTATGTGCGATAGAAGCCTGGTTTGTGAATTCTCCTGTAGACCCTGACCCTCCACACGTGACAGAACTCGCTCCAGCACTGTGTCCCAGTTGAACTCCTTGTATTTCATGAAGGAAATACCAAAAGCCCAGTGCAGCAGCAAGAAACACCACGAAAATTGTAGGATGACCAATTGGCTTCACAGTCAAGACGGGGAGACACTTAACCCTCCGTGGCCACAGTTTACCTTCAAAGGTAGGATTGAGCACTGCTGCCTCATGTTCTTTGGAAAATAAGAAACCATGTCCTCCAGGTCAGATAAATGAAGACCCATCTTTGATGGTATCACTACAAAGGAAGCTAAAGCTCCTGAAAAGAAAATATATTTCAAGTGCCCAACCTCAGAGGCAGTTTCTCAAGAAGTCTTTAGGCCAGCAGAGTTCCATGATTGTGGACTGTTTATCCTGTCCCTTAATTTTGAAAACTCCTCTAAAATGTCCAAGCTTGTGAACTCCTGAGCATTTTCCATTCCAGATATGTATTCACAGATTTTCTAACTCTTGTCCTCTAATTGTGTCTTACTTGGGGTGAAGGTAATGTCAAGGCATTGCTCTGAATGAGAGTGGAAAGATTTTTTGTAGTGCATATTTGCGTAAACAATGGATTCATTTTCCTTTATTTTCATTTGACTTACTGAATCCATGACACTAAAGCATACCCTACTAGACTCTGACTACTAATGCTAGTATGATGGAGAAAAATAACCCAAACAGAATAGAAATACAAGCAATTCAGAGGAGGCATAGTGTATAGTTGGACTTGCCTTTTGCATGATAAAGGGTAGTTGTTAAAAATCTGGTTAATTTTTAATTGAAATAGTTCTCCATGTGTTTTGAAAGGTATCAGATATGTGAATTCCTGTCTCCCTTTCTCTGTTGCCTATTCAGCACATGTATTTTTATATGCACAAATAGAATCCTACCTGGTACTACACGTACATTATTGTGAGGTGGCTGACTAGGCAGTTACAAATTTTGAGAAGAGATCACTCCTCCTAAACGCTGTAGGAACTGAAAATTCAACATTTGCGTGAGCTTCCTAGTTGAACAACATTACACATAAATCCATGTTCAGTAAAATAAAGATTTTTGGATCTGTGTATGATATGTATTTCATGATGAATTTTGATTGGCATATATATTGCTACTTTTTAATATCTCTGTATGTGTTTTGTGAAAAATCTACACTCTATAGATTATTCAAAATATGAAATATATGTGTCTTATTATACACTCCTTAATTTCATTCATGTTCATGTATGAGACCAAGGCTCATGCAACAGCAAAAGACATTTATTGAGGATCCAATCCAGCATGCTGGTGTTCTGTGCTCACTCAAGAAGGGAGAGCAGCCCAGATCCCCGAGCAGGGGTTGAGCAGTGCTTAAGTACACGATTTGGGGAGTGTGAGACTTTACATATATCACAGTCTCCTTTAGCAAATCATCATACACTGTGGGAAAATGAAACAACAAATCCTAAACATGATTAGTTCATTCATTGGCTTGAACACGTCAGGCGGGAGTGATAGGTCAATTCTAAAGCGGTGTACAAATTGAAATTGATTGATTTAGGCCCTGCGATGCATATGTGGTAAGCCACACAGGGTCCTAGGTTATTAAACAACCAGGCGGTCAGGGGGAATATTTACTGGGCAGTCCAGAAATTGTCCTACAATTTACAGGAATTTCAGGTTTTGCGTGTAGCATGGAAACTTAAAAATACCTGGTCCTTTACATTTTAAACCAGGCCTTGAAGATTAGAAACTTTACAACACCCGGTCTTTTACACTTTAACTTTAACACTTTAATTTCAATTTCTTTTACCCTTACAGATCACTCCTGGTTCAGAAGAAGGGTGTCCAAGCCACCCTGACTTTAGGCAAATGAGGGGCAAGGGAGCTTATTTTGGACACTGTCTTGGGCTGTGCCCCTCATGGAAACCTCCAGCCATATGTTATGATGAGTGTCTTTATGGAAGAAGATGAGGGCCATGTAGGAGTGTTTTGGTTTTAATTGTGGTCATTTGTGTGGCGGTTGGAAGAGATGACTTGGTCCACCAGGGCTTGAACTCTTCTCTGATACTCCTTAGAGCCTGAGTTCTGGAACTCACCTGAGAGAAGTATTGCCATGAATTGTGTTGGGATTATAGGAGGCCACACATGAGATTAGCCCTTGGAAACTGAGATCTAGGCCCAGGGTGGCTTTCCACTGAGCACTGGGAATCTCAGCCAGGATAACACATGATTTTTTTACTGAAAGACTTGGAAGTCATAGTTGACACTCAAAACACACATGTACCTCACATTGTAGACCTCAATGAGCCTGGCTTCATGTGACCTTCTGGCCACTCTTTGGGAAGCCTTGTCTGTGAGAGTTCTCCAGAGCTTTCATTGAAATGAGCTTACTCACCATTTAATGGTTCCTGAATGAATTGAAACCCACAGTGCCTCCAACATCATCCTTGAAAAATGGCTACATAAATACCATGAAATTTTTAATATTCCCATGACCAGGTGGCACTGGAGAAACTTTGGATGTCCTGTTGCTGATCATGAGTGTACCAGACAGTTCCTTGATTGACTGGTTGTCATGAAAATGGTATAGAACCGAGATGTCATAAGTTGGAGCCTGCTGACTATTGGGGCTAGAGCAGTGGACTATATGGTTGTGAATAAATTTCTGTTGTGGGACCACGTGGATCGGCCATTGGCTTCCAAAATACTTGTGACTGACATGGTGCAGGCAGCAGACACTTATATGTAAAGGCATCTTGTTATATTGAGAGGATTCAGGGCAATGTTCAGAATTCGGTTGCTATAGTCAAGGGGGAAAGCTATGTGGGATAGATCCATGTTTCGAAAATTCTCCTGAAGACCCTGACCAATCACACGTGACAGAGCTCCCTCCAGAATTGTGTGCCAGTTGAACTCCTTGTATTTCATTAAGCCAATTCCAAACTCCCAGTGCAGCAGTAAGAAACACCACGAAAATGGAGGATGACCAAACGGCTTCACAGACCACACGGGGAGAAACTTAACTCCCAGTGGCCACAGTTTACCAAGAAAAAGAGAATTCAGAACTGCTGTCTCATGTTCATTAGAAAATAAGGAACCATTTCCTCCAGGTCACATAGATGCAGACCCACATTTGATGGTGTCACAACAAAGGAAGCTAAATCTCCTGACAACTTCATATATTTCATGTGCCCAACCTGAGAGGCATTTTCTCAAAGAGTCTTTAGGCCAGCAGAGCTCCAAGTTTGTGGAGTGTTTAACCTCTCCCTTACTTTTGGAAACTGCTCTACCACCTCCAATGTCGTGAACTCCTGAACATTTTCAGTTCCACATATGTAATCACAGGTTTTCGAACTCCTCTCCACTAATTGTGTCTTACTTGGAGCGAAGTAAATGTCAAGGAATTGTTCTGGATGAGAGTGGCAAGATTTTTGTGTAGCACATATTTGCATACACATTAGATTCATTTTTCTATTTTCATTTGAAATAATGATCCCTGACACTAACACATACCCTAATAGACTCTGACTACTAATGCTAATATGATGGATAAAAAGAAACGTAACAGAATAGAAATACAGGCCTTTCATAGGAGGCATGGTATATACTTGGATTTGCCTTCGGCTTTATCAAGGGTATGTATTATAAATCTTGTCAAATTTTAATTGTAATATTTCTCCATGAGTTTTACATATATATATACACTCTCTAGATTTTTCAAAATATGAAAAAAATGTGTCTTATTAAACACTCTCTAAATTTATTCATATTCATGTATGTGGATATATAATCAACTTTTCACAAGATTATTCTCAGAAACATTCAACCACCTGAAATACATATTTGTTTCCTCGTCCTGAGAACTAACTTCAGTGAATGGTGCTTACAAATTCTAATGTTTCTACAGTAACTGACACAGTTTATCATCAAAGCAAGTAGATTCCAATGGACATGATATGTATATTGATGTTCATTTTAATTCAACACTGGCACATTACAATTTCTTCTGTTTATGCACATCATAGGATATATATTTCCTCCACAGGTTAGCAAATATACAGGCATTTGTTTCACTTTCAATCACTTCCTGCTTCAGAACACATGCATTCCTCCATGTTTCTTGACTGGTCTTTTCATGAGACTCCTTTCCAAACACATTATTTTCGATTTCCTTTATCAGTTTTGAAGCAAAACTGAAACAGACTTCATGATAAACCATCACTGTAATATCATCATAAGATGTATAACTGGTTGGAATGAATGATTATATATCAATAAAAGATTTTTTATACATTTTCTGATATCAATTCAATACATTATTTAAAGTGTAACCAGTTATATTATTTATTCACATTATGGTCTATTCATGCATTATCTCTATATTCATAGACACAGGGTACACCTCGTTGTACCCCCAATACTAATTTATACATTTTTAAAATATTGCTCCCTGAAATGGTGGAAGAAATACTCATGTCACCTGATCTACATATGCATGTTATCACAGTAATATTCTGGACACAAAATGCAAAAGTCACACGTATGATTGTACCAAAGCCTAAAGGGAAACTCAACATGGATTACTAAAAACATCCATGACCAGGTTGCCTAATGCTCTCAAATGTCAATCCTATTGGTGACTACATATTTGTTTCTTCATAAGATTATATATTCAACCTCAAAACTGTTGAAAATGTTTAATTTTTTTCACTCACTTGATACTCTTTGACTGATTTCCTAATGTCTCTATTGATATCTACTTTCCTACATATTTTCCCCAGTTTAACATTGTGACTGACCCTTCACATGTGCTGACATTGACATTCGCTCTCTAACGGAAACACTATTGCTAATGAACTTTGGTCCAAATCCTATACTAGCTCTTCTTCCGAAACATACTGACTATCTTCCTGATCCTATCGACTATCACTTTTTGAGTGGATGTTCTCTACTGCATTCAATCATCCAAGGTGCAAGGTCCTATGCCATTGTATATCGATTTTTCTGAAACATGTATGCAGAACGTAATTCAAAGCTACGTATCGCAATCAGTTGCCCAATGCACTTCTGAGCTTCAAATCTTACCTAGATTTCTGTTTTCATACGTATATTTCATCTCTATATTCCTATAAATATTGCAGGTTCCCAAGATCATTATTCATTCTGCAGAATGATTCCTAATCCAAATCAAACCTGCTATTTACGATAACCATACACGGCTGCCTCAATCTAACATTACAAAAGAGCAGGGACAGAGTTCGTCTTACAATACAGGAATGTAGGGTATCTTCAAACTGCTGAGAACCTGAAAGTTCGATGCAGAAATAATCCCTGGATAAGATGTCAGCAGCTATGAAGGACCTGTGAGAGCAAAAGCCATCTTCAATGGCAAACAATCTAGACAGGAAAAAGGAATGTGTATGCATCAGACTCTCTCTTTGTAAGGTAGAGAAGATGGACGTAACCAGGCCTGCGTGGAGAGCTGTTCTCAGGTGCCTATTTTGATATACCATTGAAACTAGTCAAATTGTCAAAGGAAGTAAGGGCAGCCTCCATCCAATGTGACCCTTGGAAGCAATGGTTAGGGCAAAGTTGTTGCCAAGGCAGTGACCTCATTCAGTTCCTGAAGGAAGTGACCTACCTAACTTCCTTGGTGATGGAACACTCTGAAATTTTGATGCAAGAAGCCAGGCACCGAGAGCCAGTCCCAGTCCCAGTCCCAGTGCGCTCACTTGTTTGGATTTACCAAGTACAGAGTCAGACCTTCTTGGTACCTACTGATGTGAGGATGGCCAAATGCCAGGAGAGCTCTGAAGAGAAGCCTTTCCTGAGATAGCAGGTAGTGGCTAGCAGTTGGCTCCTCACAGCATCACAGAGTTTGCCAAGGAGACAAGATCTGAGACAGGAGAGGTCATTTTGTGGAGAACATAGTATGGCCCACCAGTCAGAGGACACTCTGGATAGTCACAGACCTACTTTTGGGAAGGAGTTGCCTTTGTTTGTGGATGTGAGTTTGCGGTTTTGTCTCATGTTCTGAGAATAGGTAGGAAATGTGGTTGGTTTTGTTTGGAGTCGACTGTTTCTAGTAAGTCTTTTGACAAGGCGACTTTCTATGTCTGTGTATCCACTGTGTCCGTGGTTGTCGACATTAGAAAAGAGAATGCATCAATGGAGGTGTCCTGTCTAGTAGAAAGCTTCCCAGCATTTATCCTGCACAATTGATGAATGGACCGTGGTATGCCTTATGGATAGGAAACACCTACTAACATCCTAAGTTCCTGTTTTCTTCCTGAATTCTGGCCACTCTCCAGAATAAGCTCATGATGTATTGTCCAAGATATGTACCACCTCCAAGCTCTGTGACATGTCCATGTTCTTGATAGCTGAAGGGAATGGGAACATCTCAGAAAACTCAGATATCAGTGTGAGCAGTAAAGTCTCAGTGGAGAAACCCTGCTTTGGTCCATTTGCTTACCTATGGTTCTGTTGCCTTGAATGTCAGGAAGGTCTTTGCATCATGCCACCCCTTTGTGAAGCCTGAAGAAACAGATTTCAAATGGAAATGAATGTGCATCACCTGTGGCTCTTTGCTTAATTGCTTTGGAAAAGGATGTGTCTTAATCAGACACTAGGCTCTGTTTGAGGCTGTGGATAAGATTCTCAGCTCCTGATAGATGTAAAGAAGATCCCATGTGTGCATCCAAAACCAAAATGGCAAAAAGATCAGTCATTGTAGATGAAGTCTCCTGCCTTCCTCCGATAGGTTCCTGACCTCCATCAAGTGAGAATAGGGATTTTTTTTGGGTCAAATGAGTTCTTCAAAGTCCTGCAGAAGTACTTGGGTTCTCTCATGATGCCAAATCACATAATGAATCTATACCTGACTGTCAGTAGGCCTCAAATTGGAGAAGCAGAGCAGCGTTAACGGCAGGCTTTTTTGATCACTCCTGGTTCACAGGAAGGGTGTCCAGGCCACCATGAATTTAGACAAATGAGTGGCAAGGGTGCATATTTTGGACACTGTCTTGGCTGCGCCCCTCATGGAAACCTCCAGCCAGAGTTTATAATGACTGTCTATATGGATGAAGATGAGGGACATGTGGGAATGTTTTGGTTTTAATTGTGGTCATTTGTGTGGCGGTTGGAAGAGATAACAGGGTCCACATGGGCTTGAACTCTGGTGTGATTCCTCTTAGAGACTGAGTTCTGGAACTGACCTCAGAGAAGTGTTGCCATGAATTGTGTTGGGATTTTAGGAGGCCACGCATAAGAGTTGCCCTTGAAACCTGAGATCTAGGCCCAGGGTGGCTTTCCACAGAGAACTGAAATTCTCAGCAAGGATATCGCATGATTTTATTCTGAAAAACTTGGCAGCCATAGTTAAGAGTCAAAAGACACATGGACCTCCCGTTGTAGACCTCAATGGGCCTGGCTTCATGTGACCTTTTGGCCACTGTTTGGGAAGCCTTGCCTGTGAGAGTTTTTCAGGGCTTTCATTGAAATGAGAGTCCTCCCCATGTAATGGTTCCTGGAAGAATGGAAACCCCAAAGTGCCTCCTACTTCATTCTTGAAAAATGGATAGATAAATACCATGATGTTTTTGAAATTCCCAATGACCAAGTGGCACTGGAGAACCATTGGTTGTCCTCTTGCTGATCATTAGTGTTACAGACAGTGCCTTGATTAGCTGGGTTTCATGAAAATGGTGTGGAACAGAGATGCCAGTAAGTTGGAGCCTGCTGAGTAGTGGGCCTAGAGCAGTGGTGGGCAGGTGTGTGATAATACAACTGTGGTGTGGCCATGTGGATCAGCCATTGGCTTCCAAATAGCTTGTGACTGACTTGGTACAGCCAGCAGACTATTATATGAAAAGGCATCTTGTTATATGGAGAGGTTTCTGGGCAATGTTCAGAATCAGGTTGCGATGGTCAAGGGGGCAAGCTATGTGGGATAGAACCCTGGTTGGTGAATTCTCCTGCAGACCCTGACCCAACACATGTCACAGAACTCCCTCTAGCACTATATCCTAGTTGAACTCTTTGTATTTCGTGAAGCAAATACCAAACTCCCAGTGCAGCAGCAAGAAACACCACAAAAAGTTCAGGATGACCAAATGGCTTCACAGTCCACTCAGAGAGACACTAAGCTTCCAGTGGCCACAGTTTACCAACAAAGAGAGAAATCAACACCGGTACCTAATGTTCAATGGAAAATAAGAAACGATGTCCTCCAGGTCACATAGATGCAGATCCAGCTTTGATGGTCTCACCAGAAATGAAGCTAAAGCTCCGGACAACAAGATATATTTCATGTGTCCAAACTCAGAGCCAGTTTCTCAAGAAGGCTTTTGGCCAGCAGAGTTCCATGTTTGTGGAGTGTTTACGCAGTCACTTACTTTTGGAAACTCCTCTACCACCTCCAAGGTTGTGAACTCCTGAGCATTTTCCATTCCAGATATGTATTCACAGATTTTCTAACTCTTCTCTTCGAATTGCATCTTACATAGGGTGAAGATAATGTCAATGGATTTTTCTGGATGAGAGTGGGAAGACTTTTGTGTAGGACATATTTGCATACATATTGGATTCATTTTCCAATTTTCCATTTGAAATACTGAATCCCTGACACTAAACCATACCCTACTAGTGTCTGACTACTAATCCTAATATGAGGCAGAAAAATAACCCAAACATAATAGAAATACAAACAGTTCAAAGGAGGCATGGTGTATATTTGGACTTGCCTTTTGCATTATAAAGGTTAGGAGTTATTAATCTAGACAATTTTTGTTGCAATAGTTGTCCATGTGATTTTAAAGATAACAAATATGTGAATTCTTGTCTCTCTTTCTCTGTAGCCTACTCAGCACATATATTTTTATATGCACATAGAGAATCCTACCTGGTACTACACGTACATTCTTGTGAGGTGGCTGACTTGGCAGATACAAATTGAGAAAAGAGATCACTCCTCATAAACGCCGTTGGAACTGAAAATTCAACCTATGGGTGAGCTTCCTAGAGAACAAAATTATACACAAATCTTTGTTCAGTAAAATGAATATTTTTGGATCTGTGGATGATATATATTTCATGGTGAATTTTGATTGGAATATATTGCTATATTTAATGTCTCTGTGTGTGTGTGTGTGTGTGTGTGTGTGTATATATATATATATATATATATATATATATATATATATATATACTCTCTCCATATTTTTCAAAATATGAAATATATGTGTCTTATATACACTTCCTAATTTCATTCATGTTCATGAACGTGGATTTATAATCAACGTTTCACAAGATTATTCTCAGAAAATTTCATCCACCTGAAATACATATTTGATTCCTAGTGCTGAAAACTAACTTCAGTGAATGGTGCATACAAATCCTAACATTTCTACAGTAACTGACACAGTTTATCATCAATGCAAGTAGATTCCTATGGGACATGATGTGTATATCGACGTTCATTTTTATTCAACACTGGGACATTACAATTTCTTCAGTTTATGCACATCATAGGATATATATTTCCTCCACAATTTAGCAAATTTATAGGGATTTGTTTCAATTTCAATCACTTCCTGCTTCAGAACACATGTTTTCCTCCATGTTTCTTGACTGATCTTTTCATGAGATTTCTTTCCAAACACATTATTTTCGATTTCCTTTATCACTTTTAAAGCAAAACGGACACACACTTTATGATAAACCATAACTATAATATCACTATTAGATGTATAACTGGTTGGAATGAATGATTTTATATCAATAAAAGATTTCTTATATATTTTCTGATATCAATTCAATACATTTTGTAAAGTGGAACCAGTTATATTATTTATTCACAGTATGGTCTATTCATGCATTATCTCTATATTAATAGACACAGGTTACACCTCTTTGTATCCCCAATACTAATTTATACATCTTCAAAATATTGCTCCCAGAAATGGTGGAAGAAATACTCATATCACCTGATCTATATATGCATGGTATCACAGTAATATTCTGGACACAAAATGCAAAACTCACACGTATGACTGTACCAAAGCCTAAATGGAAACTGAACATGGATTACTAAAAACATCCATGACCAGGTTGCCTAATGCTCTCAAATGTCAATCCTATTGGTGACTACATATTTGTTTCTTCCTAAGATTATATATTCAACCTCAATACCATTGAAAATGTCTAATTTTTTCACTCACTTTGTACTTTTCCTGATTTCCTAATGTCTCTATTGATATCTACTTTCCTACATATTTTCTCCAGTTCAACATTGTGACTGACCCTTCACATGTGCTGACATTGACATTCACTCTCTAACCGAAACCCTATTGCTTATGAACTTTGGTCCAAATCCTATACTCACTCTTCTTCCGAAACATACTGACTATCTTCCTGATCCTATCAACTATCCCTTTTTGAGTGGATGTTCTCTACTACATTCAATCATCCAAGGTACAAGGTCCTATGCTATTGTATATCGATTTTTCTGAAACATGTATGCAGAACGTAATTCAAAGCTACGTATCACAATCAGTTGCCCAATGCACTTCTGAGCTTCAAATCTTACCTAGATTTCTGTTTTCATACTTATATTTCATCTCTATATTCCTATAAATATTGCAGGTTCCCAAGACCATTATTCATCCCGCAGAATGATTCCTAACCCAAATCGAACCTGTAATTAACCCTAACCATACACTGTTGCCTCAATCTAAAATTACAAAAGAGCAGGGACAGAGTTCATCTTACAATACAGTAATGTAGGGTATCTTCCAACTGCTGAGAACCTCAAAGTTCGATGCAGAAATGATCCCTGGAGAAGATGTAGGCAGCTATGAAGGATCTGAGAGAGCAAAAGCCATCTTCCATGGCAAACAACCTGAACAGGATGAAGGGATGTGTATGCATCAGCCTTTCTCTTCTTAATGTAGAGAAGATGGACCTAACAAGGCCTGCGTGGAGAGCTGTTCCCAGGTGCCTATTTTGATATACCATTTTAACTAGTCAAATTGTCACACAAAGTAGGAGCAGCCTCCATCTAAAGGGACCCTTGGAAGAAACTGTTAGGACAAAGTTGTTGCCAAGAGAGGGACCTCATTCAGTTCCTGAAGGAAGTGACCTAGCTAACTTCCTTGGTGATGGAACTCTCTGAAATTGTGATGCAAGAAGCCAGGCACCGAGAGCCAGTCCCAGTCCCAGTCCCAGTGGGCTCACTTGTTTGGATTTACCAAGTACAAGTAAGACTTCCTTGGTACCTACTGATGTGAGGATGGTCAAATGCCAGTTGAGCTCTGAAGAGGGGCCTTTTCTGAGATAGCAGGTAGTGGCTAACTGCAGGCTCCTCACAGCATCACAGAGTTGGCCAAGGAGACATGATCTGAAAGTGGAAAGGCCATTTCGAGAGGAACATAGTATAGCCCACCAGTCAGAGGACACTCTGGATAGTCACAGACCCACTTTTGGGAAGGAGGTGCCTTTATGTGTGTGGGTGTGAGTTTATGGTTTTGTCTCATGTTCTGAGAATAGGTAGAAAAGGTGGTTGGTTTGGTTTGGAGTCGACTGTTTCTAGTTACTCTTTTGACAAGGCAAGTGTTTCTATGTCTGTGTATCCACTGTGTCCGTGGTTTTAGACATTAGAAAAGAGAATGCATCAATGGAGGTGTCCTGTCTAGTAGAAAGCTTCCCAGCATTCATCGTTCACAATTGATAAATGGACTGTGGTTTGCCTTATGGATAGGAAACAACTACTAACTTCCTAAGTTCCTGTTTTCTTCCTGAATTCTGGCCACTCTCCAGAATAAGCTCATGATTTATTGTAAAAGATATGTACCACCTCCAAGCTCTGTGACATGTCCATGTTCTTGATAGCTGAAGGGAATGGGAACATCTCTGAAAACTCAGATATTAGTGTGAGCAGTAGAGTCTCAGTGGAGAAACCCTGCTTTGGTCCATTTGCTTACCTATGGTTCTGTTGCCTTGAATGTCAGGAAGGTCTTTGCCTCAGGCCACACCTTTTAGAAGCCTGAAGAAACAGTTTTCAAATTTAAATGAATGGGTATCACGTGTGGCTCTTTGCTTAATTGCTTTGGAAAGGGATGTGTCTTAATCAGACACTAGGCCCTGATTGAGGGGGTGGCTAAGATTCTCAGCTCCTGATAAATCTAAAGAAGATCCCATGTGTGCATCCAAAACCAAAATGGCAAAATGATCAGTCATTGTGGATGAAGTCTCTTGTCTTCCTGTGTTAGGTCCTGAACTCCATCAAGTGAGAATAGGATTCCTTTGGGTCAAATGAGTTCTTCAAAGTCCTGCAGAAGTGCTTGGGTTCTCTCATGATGCCAAATCACATAAGGAATCTATACCTGACATTCAGTAGGCCTCAAATTGGAGAAGCAGAGCAGTATTAACAGCAGGCCTATATGATCACTCCTTGTTCACAGGATGGGTTTCCAGGCCACCCTAAATTTAGACAAATGAGGGGCAAGGGTGCATATTTTGGACACTGTCTTGGGCTGCGCCCCTCATGGAAACCTCCAGCCAGAGTTTATGATGAGTGTCTATATGGATGAAGATGAGGGCCATGTGGAAATGTTTTGGTTTTAATTGTGGTCATTTGTGTGGCAGTTGGAAGAGATGACTGGGTCTACATGGGCTTGAACTCTGGTGTGATTTCCCTTAGAGACTGAGTTTGGGAACTGATGGCAGAGAAGTATTGCCATGAATTGTGTTGGGATTGTAGGAGGCCACACATGAGAGTTGCCCTTGAAACCTGAGATCTAGGCCCAGGATGGCTTTCCACAGAGAACTGAAAATCTCAGCAAAGATATCACATGATTTTATTCTGAAAAACTTGGCAGCCATAGTTAGATCAAAAGACACATGGACCTCACGTTGTAGACCTCAATGGGCCTGGCTTCATGTGACCTTTTGGCCACTGTTTGGGAAGCCTTGCCTATGAGAGTTCCTCAGAGCTTTCATTGAAATTAGCTTCCTCCCCATGTAATGGTTCCTAGATGAATGGAAACCCCAAAGTGCCTCCAACTTCATTCTTGAAAAATGCATAGATAAACACCATGAAATTTTTGAAATTCCCAATGACCAGGTGGCACTGGAGAACCATTGGATGTCCTGTTGCTGATCATAAGTATAACAGACAGTGCCTTGATTGACTGGGTTTCATGAAAATTGTGTAGTACAGAGATGCCAGTAAGTTGGAGGCTGCTGAGTAGTGGGCCTAGAGCAGTGGTGGGCAGATGTGTGGTAATACATCTGTGTTGTGGCCATGTGGATCTGCCATTGGCTTCCAAATGGCTTGTGACTGACTTGGTGCAGCCAGGAGACCATTATATGAAAAGGCATCTTGTTATATGCAGGGGTTTCAGGGCAATGTTCATAATCAGGTTTCTATGGTCAAGGCGGTAAGCAATGTGGGATAGAAGCCTAGTTGGTGCATTTTCCTGCAGAGCCTGACCCACCACACGTTACAAGACTCCCTCAAGCACTGTGTGCCAGTTGAACTCCTTGTATGTCATGAAGCAAATACCAAACTCCCAGTGTAGCAGCAAGAAACACCACGAAAAGTGGAGGATGACCAAATGGCTACAAAGTCCACACGGGGAGTCACATTGCCCGAAGTGGCCACAGTTTACCTACAAAGAGAGACTTCAGCACTGGTGCCTCATGTTCATTGGAAAATAAGAAACCATGTCCTCTAGGTCACATAGATGCAGACCCAGCTTTGATGGTCTCACAACAAAGGTAGGTAAAGCTCCTGACAAAAACATATATTTCAAGTGCACAACCTCAGGGGCAGTTTCTCAAGAAGTCTTTAGTCCAGCAGAGCTCCATGTTTGTGAAGTGTTTACCCTGTTCCTTACTTTTGGAAACTCATCAACCACTTGCAAAGTTGTGAAATCATGAGCATATTCAATTCCAGATATGTACTCACAGATTTTTTACCTCTTTTCATATAATTGTGAATTACTTAAGGTGAGGGTAAGTCAAGGCATTGTTCAGGATGAGAGTGGAAAGATTTTTTGTATCACAATTTTGCATACACTTTGGATTAATTTTCCTAGTTGAACAACATTATACATAAATCCATGTTCAGTATAATAAATATTTTTGCATCCGTGGATGATATATATTTCACTATGAATTTCAATTGGCATACATATTGCTACTTTTTAATGTCTTTGTTTTTTTGTATATATATATATATACATATATATATATATATATATATATATATATATATATATATATATATATATATATCTCCTATCCAGATTTTTCAAAATATATGTGTTTTATTATACACTCTCTAAATTCTATTATGTTCATATATGTGGATGTATAATCAACTTTTCACAAGATTATACTCAGAAATATTCATCCACCTGAAATACATATTTGTTTCCTAATACAGACAACTAACTTCAGTGAACGATGCATACAAATCCTAATATTTCTACAGTAACTGACTCAGTTTTACATCAATGCAAGTAGATTCCTATGGGGCATGACATGTATTTTGGCGTTCATTTTTATTCAAGACTTGTACGTTGCTATTTCTTCAGTTTATGCACATCATATGATATATATTTCATCCACAAGTTAGCATATTTATAGGCATTTGTTTCACTTTCAATCACTTCCTGCTTCAGAACAAATGTATTCCTCCATGTTTCTTGACTGGTCGTTTCATGAGACTACTTTCTAAACACATGATTTTTGAATTACATAATCACTTTTGAAGCAAAAATCACACCCTTCATGATAAACCATAACCATAATATTACCATTAGATGTATAACTAGTTGGAATGAATGATAGTATTTCAATATAAGATTTCTTATATATTTTCAGATATCAATTCAATCCATTATTTTATGTAGAACTAGTTATATTATTAATTCACAGTGTGGTCTACTCATGCATTTTCTCTAGATTCATATACACAGGGTACATCTCTTTGTACCCCCAATACTAATTTATACATCTTCAAAATATTGCTTCAAAAAATGGTGGAAGAATTACTCATGTAACCTGATCTACATATATATTTTATCACAGTGATATTCTGGACACAAAACGCAAGGCTCACACTTATGTTTGTACCATAGCCTAAATGGAAATTGAACATGTATTACTATAAACATCCATGTCCAGGTTGTCTAATGCTCAATATCAATCCTATTGGTGACTACATATTTGTTTCTTCCTAAGATTATATATTCAAACTCAACCCTGTTGGAAATGTCTAATCCTATCACTCACATTATACTTTGCCTTATTTCCTAATGTGTCTATTGATATCTGTTTTCCTACATATTTTCCCCTGTTCATCATGTGACTGACTCTTCTCATGTGCTGACATTTACGTTCACTCTCTAACCAAAAACCTATTACTAATGAAATTTGTTCCAAAACCTATGCTCACTCTTCTTCCTAAACCTACTGACTATCCCAGTTTGAGTGGATGTTCTCTTCTACATTCAATCATCCAAGGTACAAGGTCTTTTGCCATTCGATATCCAATTATGTGAGACAACTGTTCAGAATGTAATTCAAAGCTAAGTATCCCAATCAAGGGCAAAATGCCCTTCTGGGCTTCAAGTCTTACCTAGATTTCTGTTTTCATACTTATATTTCACCAATATATTCTTATAAATATTGCATGTTCCAATACCATTATTCATCTCACAGAATGATTCCTAACCCAAATGGAACATGTTATTAACCCTAAGAATGCACCGTTCCCTCAATCTAATTTTACAGAAGAACAGGGACAGAGTTTGACTTACAATACAGAAATGTAGGTGATCTTCCACCTGCTGAGAACCTCAAAGGTCCATGTAGAAATGATCCCTGGAGAAGATGTAGGCAGCTATGAAAGACCTGAGAGAGCAAAAGTCATCTTCCATGGCAAACATCCTGGTCAGGATGAAAGGATATGTCGGAATCAGCCTCTCTCTTCTTAATATAGAGAAGATGGACCAAACCAGGCCTGTGTGGAGAGCTGTTCCAGGAGCCTATGGTTGATCTACCATTCTAACTTGTGAAAATTTCAAAGGAAGTAGGGGCAGCCTCCGTTTCATTGGTCAATTGAAAGCAACTGTGAGGACAAAGTGTTTGCCAAGGCAGTGACCTCATTCAGTTCCTTAAAGAAATGACCACACCTCACACTTTTGGTGATGGAACACTGTGAACTTTTGATCCAGGAAGCCAGGAACCCAGAGTCAGTCCCAGTCCCAGTCCCATTGGGCTCGCTTGTTTTGATTGAACAAAGACAGAGACATTATTTTTTGGTCCTACTGTTGTGAGGATGACCAAATGCCAGGAAAGCTCTGAAAACTGGCCTTTCCAGAGAAAGTAGGTAGTGGCTCATCGCGGACTCCTGACAACTTCACAGAGTTGGCTAAGGAGACCAGACCTGAGACAGGACAGGCCATGTTGGGGGAATATATTATGGCCCACGAGTCAGACCACCCTCTGGATAGTCACAGACCTACTTGGGGGAAGGAGGTGCCTTTGTGGTTGTGGGTGTGAGTTTTTGGTTTTGTCTCATGTTCTGAGAATAGATAGGAAAGGCGGTTTGTTTGGTTTGGTATGGACTGTTTCTAGTAAGTCATGTGACAAGGCGAGTGTTTCTATGTCTGTGTGTCCCACTGTGTCCGTGGTTGTAGACATTAGAAAATAGAATGCATCAATGGATGTGTCCTGTCTAGTAGAAAGCTTCCCAGTATTCATCCTGCCCAATTTATGATTAGGCAGAAGATTGCCTTATGG
The DNA here is from genome assembly GCF_048772815.1 of Callospermophilus lateralis. Classification (NCBI taxonomy): domain Eukaryota; kingdom Metazoa; phylum Chordata; class Mammalia; order Rodentia; family Sciuridae; genus Callospermophilus; species Callospermophilus lateralis. The sequence goes on along the minus strand of NW_027513356.1, from coordinate 46,013 downwards.
ATGGGCAACACCTGCTATCTTCCTAATTTCCTATTTTCTTCCTGAATTCTGGCCACACTCCAGAATAGGCTCATGGTTTTGAGTAAAAGATATGTACCACCTCCAAGCTCTGTGATATGGCCATGTACTGGATAGCTGAAGGGACTGGCGAGAACCTCAGAAAACTCAGATATCAGTTAGACCAGAAAAGTCACAGTGGAGAAACCCTGCTTTGGGCCTTTTGCTTACCTATTTTTCTTTTGCCCTGAATGTCAGGAAGGTCTTTGCCTCCAGCCACCCCTTTGTGAAGCCCTAAGAAACAGTTTTCAAATGGAAATGAATGGGCATCACCTGTGGCTCTTTGCTTAATTGCTTTGGAAAGGGATGTGTCGGAATCAGCCTCCTGGCCCTGTGTGAGGCTGTGGCTTAGATTATCAGCACCTGATGAATCTAAAGAAAGATCCCATGTGTGCATCCAAAATCAAAGGGCAAAAATTGCAGTCATTGTGGATGAAGTCTCTAGCTTTCCTCTGTAAGGTTTCTCACTTCAATCAAGTGAGAATAGGGATCCTTTGGGTCAAAAGAATTCTCCAAATCCCTGCAAAAGCTTGCCCATGTGTGCTTGGATTTTCTCATGACTCCAAATCACATAAAGAATCTAAACCCCACAGTCAGAAAGCCTCAAATTGTAGAAGTGGAAAAGTATTAATGGCAGACCTATTTGATTGCTCCTGGTTCACATGAAGGGTGTCCAGGCCACTGAGATTTTAGGCAAATGAGGGACAAGGGAGCTTATTTTGGACACTGTCTTTGACTGCGCCCCTAATGGAAAACTCCAGCCAAAGGTTATGAAGAAGATGAGGGCCGTGTGGGAGTGTTTTGGTTTTAATTGTGGTCATTTGTGTGGCAGTTGGAAGAGATGATTGGGTCCACCTGGGCTTGAACTCTGGTGTGATTCCCCTTAGAGACTGAGTTCTGGAACAGACCTCAGAGAAGTATTGCCATCAATTGTTTTGGGATTTTAGGAGACCACACATGAGAGTGACCATTGGAAACTGAGATCTAGGCCCAGATTGACTTTCCACAGATCACTGGGAATCTCAGTGAGGAAATCACATTATTTTATTCTGAAAGACTTGGCAGCCATAGTTGAGAGTCAAAAAACACATGGACCTCACATTGTAGAACTCAATAGGCCTGGCTTCATGCGACCTTTTGGCCACTCTTTGGGAAGCCTTGCCCTTGAGAGTTCCCCAGAGCTTTTATTGAAATGAGCTTCCTCACCATTTAACAGGTCCTGAATATATTGAAACCCACAGTGCCTCCAACATCATCCTTGAAAAATGGCTAAACAGATACCATGAAATTTTTGAAATTCCCAAGACCAGGTGGCACTGGAGAACCTTTGGATGTCCTGATGCTGATCTTGAGTACACCAGACAGTGCCTGGATTCACTAGGTTTCATGAAAATTGTGTTGAATAGAGATGCCAGTACGTTGGAGCCTGCTGAATAGTGGGCCTAGAACAGTGCTTGGCAGGTGTGTGATAAAACATGTGGTGGGGCAATGTGGATCTGCATTTGGCTTCCAAATGGCTTGTCACTGACATGGTGCAGCCAGTAGATACTTCTGTGTAAAGGTATCTTGTTATATGGAGAGCTTTCAGGGCAATGTTCAGAATCAGGTTGCTATGGTCAAGGGGGCAAGCTATGTGGGATAGAAGCCTGGTTGGTGCATTCTCCTGCAGACCTTGACCCACCACTCGTCACAGAACTCCCTCCAGCACTGTGACACAGTTGAACTCCTTGTATTTCGTGAAGCAAATACCAAATCCCCAATGCAGCAGCAACAAACACCACGAAAATTGGAGGATGACCAAATGGCTTCACAGCCCACACTGGGAGACACTTAGCCCCCAGTGTCCACAGGTTACCTACAAAGTGAGAATTCAGCACTGCTGCCTCATTTTCATTAGAAAATAAGAAACCGTGTCCTCCAGGTCACATAGATGCAGACCCAGGTTTGATGGTCTCACTACAAAGGAAGCTAAAGCTTGTGACAACAAGATATATTTCAAGTGCCCAAATTCAGAGGCAGTTTCTCAAGAAGTCTTTAGTCCAACAGAACTCCATGTTTGTGGAGTGTTCACCCTGTCCCTTACTTTTGCAAACTCCTCTACCACCTCCAAGGTTTCAAAATCCTGAGCCTATTCCATTCAAGATGTGTTTTCACTGATTTTATAACTCTTCTCCTCTAATGATGTTTTAGTTGGAGCGAAGGTACTGTCAAGGCATTGTTCTGGATAAGAGTGGAAACATTTTTGTGTAGCACATGTTTACATACACATTGTATTCATTTTCCAATTTTCCATTCGAAATACTGAATCCCTGACACTAACCCCTACCCTACTATATTCTGACTACTAATACTAATATGATGGAGAAAAATAACCCAAACAGAATGAAAATACAACCATTTCAGAGGAGGCATGGTGTATAGTTGGACTTACCTTTTGCATTATATAGGGTAGGATTTATAAATCTAGTCAATTTTTTGTTGAAATAGCTCTCCATGTTTTTTTTAAAGTTAACCACCTATGAATTCCTTTCTCCCTTTCTCTGTAGCCTATTCACCACCTGTATTTTTATATGCACAGATAGAATCCTACCTGGTACCACACGTACATTCTTGTGAGGTGGCTGACTTGGCAGATACAAATTGTAAGGGATCACTCCTCTTAAACGATGTTGGAACCGAAAATTTAAATTATGGGTGATCTTCCTACTTGAACAATATTATTCATAAATCCATGTTCAGTAAAATAAATATTTTTCTATCTGTCGATGATATATATTTCATTATAAATTTCAATTGGCATAAATATTGCTGTTTTTAATGTGTGTGTGTGTGTGTGTGTGTGTGTATATATATATATATATATATATATATATATATATATATATATATACACTCTCCAGATTTTTCAACAAATAAAATATGTGTCTTATTTTACACTCATCAAATTCATTCATATTCATGTATGTGGATTTATAATCAACTTTTCACAAGATTATTCTTAGAAATATTCATTCACCTGAAATACATATTTGTTTCCTAGTACTGAAAACTAACTTCAGTGAATGGTGCATAAGAATCCTAATATTTCTACAGTAACTGACCCAGTTTAATATTAATGCAAGTAGATTCCAATCGGACATGATGTGTATTTTGACATTCATTTTTATTCAACACTGGTAGATTAGTATTTCTTCAATTAATGCACATCATAGGATATAAATTTCATCCACAAGTTAGGAAATTTATAGGCATTTGTTTCACCATCAATCACTTTCTGCTTCAGAACACATGTATTTCTCCATGTTTCTTGACTGGTCTTTAAATGAGAAAAGGGATGGACAAGGCAAGGAAAGGCACCTAACATAGCACCGAATACAGGGAAACAGTCCTATTTGGTTGCAACCAGATTTAAAGGGCATTGCTTCTGTTGTAATCAGTTACTTCCCTGAACCCCAAGTTTAGGTTGTTTCAGAATTTTGTACCCAACATGTAAGGGAGCGGCTCAGAAGTTCACAGTCTGCAGAAGTTCAGAGAAAGCAGTTTTTGTTTCTGTTTTTTTTTTCTCTGTTCTGGGCAAGTTAACATTTTAAGGACACCTGGGAGGGGGAGAGCTTTTTTCTTCTCTTTCTTTTTTCTCCCTGCCAGCTGTTACCATGGAGTCCAGTTGGTAACTTCTTTATCTTAGAAATGTAGCCATCTCTGTGAAGCCTCAATTTGAGGCCAGAGGCCTTTTTCACATATTGCCAGCATTGTGACTGACTCTATCCAAACACATTATTTTGGATTTCCATAATCGCTTTTGAAGCAAAACTAACATATCTTCATGATAAACCATAACCATAATATTAATATTAGATGTATAACTGGTTAGAATGAATGATTGTAAATCAATATAAGATTTCTTATATATTTTCAAATATCAATTCAATCCATAATTTAAAGTGGAAACAGTTATATTATTTATTCACTGTATGGTCTATTCATGCATTATCTCTATATTCATGGACACAGTGCACACCTCTTTGTACACCCAATACCCATTTATATGCCTTCAAAATATTGCTCCCAGAAATGGTGGAAGAAATACTTGTGTCACCAGATCTACATATATATTTTATCACAGTAAAATTCTGGACACAAATGCAAAGGTCACACTTAGATTGTACCAAAGCCTAAGTAGAAAGTGAGCATGGTTTACAAAAATCATCCATGTCAAGGTTGCCTTATGCTCTCAAATGTCAATCCTATTGGTGACTACATATTTGTTTCTTCCTAAGATTATATATTCAAACTCACCCTGTTGAAAATGTCTAATTGTATCACTCACTTTATACTTTGCCTGATTTAGTAATGTCTTTATTGATATCTGCTTTCCTACATATTTTCCTCAGTTCATTATTGTGACTGTTCTCATGTGCTGACATTTATATTCACTCTCTAACAGAACCCCTATTGCTAAAGAACTTTTGTTCCAAATCCTATACTCAGTCTTCTTCCCAAACCTACCGACTATCTTCTTAATCCTACTGGCTATCCCTTTTTGACTGGATTTTCTCTTATACATTCAATCATTCAAGTAATGTTCGTGCGAGCATCAGAGGTAGAGACCACGAAGAGACTGTCTCATGCAACAGCAAAAGGTTTATTGGAGGTCAAGCATGCTGGGGCTCAGAGCTCACAGAAATAGAGCAGAGAGCCCTGAGAACAGCTTAAGCAGAGCTTATATTCTTTCCTTGGAAAGGGCAGGGACGGAAGTTTATTGATGGGTCATGGTGAGTGGGCGGTTTGCATGTAAACGGGTGAGGGAATACATTCTGCAATTTGGCAGTTGGGGACAGCACATTCTGGGAACAAAATTAGCAAACAGTTCTCAATATTTCAACAGTGTTTTGTTAAGCATACAGAAAAATAGGAAGTTACAAGTACCTATTTTGTTAACCTTTCATTCCCCACTTCTTCTTCTGGCTACTTATAATTATAAAAGTGATCAAGGCTGGTGTCACATTCTATGTCTGCAAGTGGGTTATTACCATAAGTTTAACTTGTCCAATTTGAGCTTGGAGAAAAAAAATTACACGTTTGAGCAAACAGGGTTTTATACTTTGCACTAATATGAGGATTATTATTGGACCGGCCATGGTTGATAAAAACGTAGTTAACCAGAGGGAATGTATGGATCAGAATCAAACCACACTTTTTGGGCCTCTCTCAGTGACGCTCTTCAAGGTGTCTTTTTAATTTACTCATAGATTTTTTTTTACAACTCCAGTATGGTCGGCACAAAAACAATATTTTTCCCTCAATGCAGCACAAAGGCCCCCTTCTCTCATGAATGGGCGGTAAAACAACTTCAGACAGAGAGGATAAATATTCCTGCAAAGCTGTGATGGAGGTTTCTACTATCTTTAAGTTTTGTTCTATTGCTGCTAATAATTGGGTCATTTGTTGTGTCCCATGGACTAGGGCAGGGGTTTCTGTGCCCACCCCTGCAGCAACTCCTATTCCTAATAGGATGGCTAAAGTTAGGGATATATGTTCCCAGCGGAACCGTGTTGTATGCCCGCCTGTTTGAATTTCAAATGAACCTGCATCATTATAGAGCACTCTGGGAAACATCTGCACCATTACACAATTAATCACATCTGTTGACCATTTCATGAAAACATAAACAATGTTTAAGTATATAGAATTATACTGTTGTAGGGACAGACAAGGCAAGGCACCTAAGATAGCACCGAAAACAGGGAAACAGTGCTATTTGGTTGCAACCGGATTCAGAGTGCATTGCTTCTGTTGTAATCAATTAATGCCCTGAACCCCAAGTTTAGGTAGTTTCAGAATTTTGTACCCAACATGAAAGAAAAGGGGCTCAGAAGTTCACAGTCGGCAGAACTTCACAAAAAGATTTTTTTTTCTGTTATTTCCTCTGTTCTGGGCAAGTTAACTTTTCAAGGACACCGGGGAGGGGGAGAGCTTTTTCTTCCTTTTCTTTTATCCTCCTTCAGCTGTTACCATGAAGCCCAGTTGGTATTTTTTATTTTAGAAATGTAGCCATCTCTGTGAAGCCCCAGCTCAAGGCCAGAGGCCTTGTTCACATATTGTGTGAAAAACTATTAAGGGGTTGTCTAGCTTAGAAGTGCTGATTTTTCCAAGCAGTGGCCAAGTATAACAGGGCAACAGAAAAAGAGCAAGTTTATCTACACTGAACTCTTTTATAGGGACTCTTTTCCTGAAAGTTCTAAAGTCATCCATGGTGAAGACTTCTGGAGAAGTTCAGTTAAGATTTTTCTGTGGGCCTGGTATAGAGGGGAAAGACGGGGAAGGCGAGGAATGAGAGCAGCTCCGGGGATCTGAGAATGAGAAAAGAGAGATGTAAAAGCATAATGGAAAAGGGGTTTGGGATATTCCTAGGAACAAAATCTTGGGCAGTAGAACAGGTAGAACAGAGGGGAAGACGGGAGTGAGTATCCCAGAAAGCCTGGGAGGGATTTTAAATTCTTAGTAACCTGTTTTCAGTGATGACAAAGCAACTTTAAAGGCCATTTTTATTACATCTTGGATAGGGGTCTGAGGGCTCTTCTCAGCTGGTTTGAGCTTTGGGTTACCTGGTAAGAGGACCTGGGGAGACCGGGTGTAGGCACTGACAGGAGAAGAGAGGAGTGAGTGTTTAGAGGGGTACCTCAGTACCTGCTACCTCAGCAAGGGAGCAATGATCTGAGAACTGGCGGAGGTTTGGGTTTTTGATCTAGTAACTGGAGGAGAGAAATCAGGTTGCTGAGGTGGGACTGACAGTAGAGAGTCTGGAGCAGAAGCCTGAGGGTGAGGATCTATTGGAGATGCATAGTTCAGGAAGTGAGCGAAGGAGGTAAAAGGCCTCCACATAGGGGAATTTCCTTTCATCCTCTTGAGCACTTGCAGAAGTTAAAAATGTAACACAGAATTTGAGGATCTAGAGACTCCTCTGGGGGCCATCATTTTTGGTTGTCTAATTGGTAATATGGCCAATGCTGTGTACTGAATTTGATGAGGATTTTGTGTTCCACCAGGCTGCCCCTGTATGCTCAAATCCCCATCACTTACAGAAGAAGTTGGCTTTCCCTCCACACAGCCATGGCTGTTTGTGGCTTTGATAGTCTGCTGGGCAAACATACTAATCTAGTCTAGCCAACCTGCATCTGGCTCACGTGTCCCTAAATCCCTAATGTTTGTTTCCATTATCTATGGTATGGAAGGGATTTAATTGAATTTTAGTGGGATTTTCATCAGCGATATCCTAATAGGAAAGACTTATAGCCAGCTGACAAATGTCTGGGTGGAGAGCTAGCCACCAGGTCCCTAAGGGAGCTGTATACGAGTTAGAGCATACTTCTTGTCTAGTAGGATTTGTGATAAGCCATCGCAGCTGAACCGGCTGATGAGCGTTAGGTGTACTGGTGGCCAAGGGGAGAGTCTACAGCCTTATCCACATAGCGAATATGCAATTTGAAATGGTTACCAGTCTTTCCCAGTTTCCAGAAAGAAACTGGTAAGAGGCACAGGCTTGAGATGAGAGGCATGGATCCAGGAAGTGTTTCCGTCTACTTTTACCGCTGTAGGTGTTATAATTAGCACCTGGTATGGTCCTTTCAAGCAGTGTTCCAGGGATGACACCTGATGTTGTCTTATGTAGATGAAGTCCCTTACTTGATATCAATGTGGAGTCCCCTTGTCCCCAGGTTGCAAGGCAGTTGTCAGCTGTTTTCACCGGTATCATTGAGTTCTTTCAAGAGATTTAATTCTGTCAAGCAAGGGGGTGTGGAAGGCATCGTTAGGTCTTAGAGTTGGGGTTACATGCCTTACTGGAGGAGGTGCACCATAGAGAAATTCATAGGGGGTGAGTTTACACAAAGAAACAGAGGGAGTATTTCTTGCATGAAACAGTGGATAAGGCAGGGGCATAGTCTAATATTTTATGCCGGTCTCTAAGCTTAATTTCGTTAAGGTCTCTTTAATGGTTCAATTTATTTTTTTTTCCTGTCCTGAGCTCTGGGGTCTAGAAGCACAATGTAACTTCCAATTAATCCCCTGGGTCCTGGCTAAGCCCTCACTTACCCGGGCCATGAACACCGTTCAATTATCAGACCCTATTACCTTAGGTAGGCCTTGTCTTGAAAAAATATCTTAATATCTTTCAGGATATTTTTGACCACCGTTTGAGCCGGGTTTTTTTTTTTTTTTTTTGTGAGAAAGGATTCAATCCATCCTGAAAATTTATCTACAAAGACTAGGAGATATTTAAGTCTATACCTTGCTGGCTTAATTTCAGTAAAGTCTACTTCCCAGAATTGTCCTGGTCTGGTTCATCGTAGGTGCTTTCCTGCAGGAAGCTTGGAAGGGTAAGCATTAACCAATTGACAGAACCGACAGGCTTTTGTTACCCGTTCAGTTATTTTTTTTCACTGTGAGTAAGTTAGTCGAAATCTCTGTTCCTGATCTTTCAGGAATGCCTGCAGTTTCTTTGAACCAAGGTGAGTAAGTTGATGTACATTTTTAACGTAGTGTAGGGCTTTCTGAAATTGCAGGCTGGGCTCAGTGAAGTTGAGGAGTTCAGTGTCAGTGTTCTTAAATGTTATCAAAAGCTTGCTGGTGCTCAAGGGTCCATTGGAATTGGGCATCCTTATTTAACAACGGGTATAAAGAAGCAGCTAAGAACACAAACCCAGGTATCCATAACCTGAAAAGGCAGCAGTCCCAAGAAACTCTCTGTGTTGTCTCCTGTTAGATGGAAGTGGTATCTGCACAACGGTTTGTTTTCTGGGCTCAGTGAGCCATCATTTCTGCCCCTAAGGGAATAACCCAGGAAGATTACTTCTTGCTGGCAAATTTGGGCCTTTTTGGCAGAAGCTCTATACCCGAGTTGAGCAAGCTCTGATAATAGTGCTTGGGTCCCAGACTCACAGTTTTCCTTGTTGTTAGCTGCCAGTAGCAGGACATCCACATATTGAAGCAGGGTGACTTTGGGGTGCGTAATTCTGAAGTTGTTGAGATCTCTGTGGAGGGCTTCATCAAAGAGACTGGGGGAGGTTTTGAACACCTGTGGGAGTCTAGTCCAAGTTAGTTGACCAGAAGTTCCGTTATCTGGGTCTACCCACTCGAAAGCAAACAGCAACTGACTATCTTTATGCAGAGGCAAGCAAAAGGAAGCATCTTTTAAGTACAGAACAGTATACCATTTTCACTCAGCAACAGCAAAGTGTTTATTGGGGTTCCAGCATGCTGGGGCTCAGAGCTCACTTGACTAGAGCAGAGAGCCCTGAGAACAACTTAAACAGAGCTTATATAATTTTTGGAGAGGGCAGGGAGGGAAATTAATTGATGGGTCAGGGCAAGTGGGCAGTTTTTGTGCAACCGGGTGAGGGAGTACACTCTGCAGTTTGGCAGTTGGGGACAGCATATTTTGGGAACAAAATTAGCAAACAGTTCTCAAGATTTCAACAGTGTTTTGTTAAGCATAAAGAAAAACAGGAAGTGACAAATACCTATTTTATTAACCTTTCACCAAAGCAAAATGAAAAGTGAGCATGGATTACTAAAAACAACCATGTCCTGGTTGCCTAATGCTCTCAAATGTCAATCCTATTGGTGACTACATATTTCTTTCTTCCTAAGATTATATATTCCACCTCAACCATATTGAAAATGCCTAATCCTATCACTCACATTATACTTTGTCTGATTTCCTAATGTCTCTATTAATATCTGCTTTCCTACATATTTTTCCCCAGTTCATCATTGTGACTGACTCTTTATATGTGCTCATATTTACTTTCACTCTCTACCCGAAACCCTATTGCTAATGAACCTTTTGTCCAAATCCTATACTCACTCTTTTTTCTAAACCTACTGACCATCTTCCTATTCCTACCGAGTATTCCTTTTTGACTGGATGTTCTCTTGAACATTCAATCATCCAAGGTACAAGGTCCTATGCCATTGCATATTGATTTATCTGAGACATCTGTGCAGAACATAATTCAAAGCTAAGTATACCACTAAAGGGCCCAATGTCCTTCTGGCTTCAAATCGTACCTAGAATTTTGGTTTCATACTTATATTTCACCTATATATTCTTTTGAATATCGCAGGTACCCAATACCATTATTTGTCCAGCAGAATAATTCCTAACCCAAATAGAATATGTTATTAACCCTAACCATACACTGTTCCTCAATCTAACTTTGCAGAAGAGCAGGGACAGAGTTGGTCTTACAATACAGGAATGTACGGGATCTTCCACCTGCTGAGAACCTCAAAGGTTGATGCAGAAATGATCCCTGGAGAAGATTTAGGCAGCTATGAAGGGCCTGAGAGAGCAAAAGTCATCTTCCAAGGCAAACAACCTAGTCAGGATGAAGGGATGTATCTGAATCAGCCTCTCTCCTCTTGATATAAAGAAGATGGACCAAACCAACCCTGTGTGGAGAGCTTCTCCTGGGTGCCTATGGTTGATATACAATTCTAACTTCTGAAAGTGTCACAGGAAGTAGTGGCAGCCTCCATCTCAAGGGACCCTTGAATGCAACTGTTAGGACAAAGTGGTTGCCAAGGCAGTGACCTCATTCCGTTCTTGAAGGAATTGACCTACCTCACTTCTTGGGGGATGGAAGTCTCTGAACTTGGGATCCAGGAAGCCAGGCACAAAGAGCCAGTACCCGTCCCATTCCCAGTAGGCTCACTTTTTTGGATTTAACAAGGACAGAGTCTGTCTTTCTTGGTACCTAAAGATTTGAGGATGGCCAAATTCAAGTAGACCTCTGAAAATGGGCCTTTCCTGAGACAGCAGGTAGTGGTCAGCACAGGCTTCTGACAACTTCACAGAGTTGGACAAGGAGAACAGATCTGAGACAGGACAGGCCATTTTGGGGAAACATAGTATGGCCCACCAGTCAGAGGACACTTCGGATAGTCACAGACTTACTTGGGGGAAGGAGGTGACTTTTTGAGTGTGGTTGTGAGTTTGTGGTTTTGTCTCATGTTCTGAGAATAGGTAGGAAAGGCTGTTTGTTTGGTTTGGAGTGAACTGTTTCTAGAAAGTCCTTTGACAAGGTGAGTGTTTCTAGGTCTGTGTATCCCAGTGTGTCTGTGGTTGTAGACATTAGAAAAGAGCATGCATCCATAGATGTGTCCTGTCTAGTAGAAAGCTTCCCAGCATTCATTCTTCCCAATTTATGAATGGACTGTGGCTCGCCTTATAGAAAGGCAACACCTACAACCTTCTTAATTTCCTGTTTTCTTCCTGAATTTTGGCCACTCTCCAGAATAGGCTCATATTTTTGTGTCAAAGATATGTACCACCTCCAAGCTCTGTGACATGGCCATGTACTGGTTAGCTGAAGGGAATGGCGAGCATCTCAGAAAACTCAGATATCAGTGTGACCAGGAAAGTCTCAGTGGAGAAACCATGCTTTGGGCCTTTTGCTAACCTATTGTTCTGTTGTCCTGAGTGTCAGGAAGGTCTTTGCCTCAGGGCACCCTTTGTGAAACCTGAAGAAAACAGTTTTAAAATGGAAATAAATGTGCATCACCTGTGGCTCTTTGCTTAATTACTTTGGAAAGGGATGTGTCTGAATCAGCCTCTTGGCCCTTTGTGAAGCTATGGCTTAGATTCTCAGTGCCTGATGGATCTAAAGAAAGATCCAATGTGTGCATCCAAAACCAAAATGGCAAAAATATCAGTCATTGTGGATGAAGTCTCTCACCTTCCTCTGTTATTTTCCTGATGTCCATCAAGTGAGAATAGTGATCTTTTGTGTCAAATGAGTTCTTCCAATCCCTGCAGAGGTGCTTCAGTTTTCTCATGACTCCAAATCACATAAGGAATCTATACCTGACAGTCAGTAGGCATCAAATTGGAGAACCAGAGCAGTATTAAGGGCAGACCTATGTGATCAATTCTGGTTCACTGGAAGGGTGTCCAGGCTACCCTGAGGTTAGGCAAATGAGGGGCAAGTGAGCTTATTTTGGACACTCTCTTGGACTGCGCCATTCATGGAAACCTCCAGCCAGACGTTATGATGAGTGTATATATAAAAAAAGATGAGGGCCTTGGGGGAGTGTTTTGGTTTTAATTGTGGTCATTTGTGTGGCGGTTGGAAGAGATGACTGGGTCCATCTGGGCTTGAACTCTGGTGTGATTCTGCTCAGAGACTAAGTTCTGTAACTGACCTCAGAGAAGTAATTGCTTTGGAAAGGGATGTGTCTTAATCAGCCTCTTGACCCTGTGTGAGGCTGTGGCTTAGAATATCAGCACAAAATGGATCTAAAAAAGATCCCATGCATGCATCCAAAACCAAAATGGCAAAAAGAGCAGCCATTGTGGATGAAGTCTCTGGCCTTCCTTTGTAAAGTTCAGAAAGAATAAAAGAAATTGAAATTGAAACGTAAAGAACCAGGTTTTGTAAAGTTTACAAGCTGCACTGAGAACCTGAAATTCTTGAGTCAGTAAAGACAATTCTTTGATGTGTCCATTAGATGTGAGTTGAAATCTTCCCAGACGACCTTGTTACTTAACAACCCCTTCCCAGAAACCGTGCAGCTCAGCACATATACATCTCAGGGCTTCAACCAATCAGTTTAAATGTCTACCCCTTCACAGGGCTGACCAATCACCCCCTGCCCGACCTGTTCCCGCCAATGAATGTGCTAATCATGTTTTGGAGTTGTTATTTGATTTTCCCAGGGTACATGGTAATTTGCTAAAGGAGGCTATGATGTATGTAAAGTCCCTGCCCTCTCTAAAGAATGTATATAAACTCTGCTCAAATTGTTCTCTGGGCTCTTTGTTGTTTGCTTTTCTGATGTGAGCTCTGAGCCCCAGCATGCTGGACCCCCAATAAACCCTTTTCTGTTTCATGAGAAAGTCTCTTGGTGGTGTTTTTCTCCGACCTTCGCCCCACCTTTTCATCTGGAGGCCCCAGGTGAGATATTCGGCAGCAGCGGACAAAAGACGCCAACTGACTTCTCTTAGGGTAAGTAAGGCGCCTGTTTCTTGTTTTGGGTTTCCGTTTAAGGCGTGGCAAAGTTGCTGTGGGTGAGGGCATTAGGTCTCTCCTATGTTGGCTGACAGAAGTGTCACAGAGCCAAAGGTCACGTCCCTGGGGGCACTCCAGAGGACTGGGGAAATCAAGGAATAGTAGTTTCCTCAACTGGGTTATATTTTGCTTCAGGATTCGGTTTTCCAGCCCAAAAGGTTTTGCCAGCTACTCAGTTTTGTTCATTGTCCTGAACTCAGGTTGAGTTTACTGTCTGTATTTATTGTCTAACCCATCAGGTTTTGCCAGTTACTCAGTTCTAATCGTTGTCTTGGACTCATGGTAAACGTTTACTGTTTGTCATTGTGTGTGTCGAGTTTGTGTCTTCACTGTCCCTGTTTGAGTAACTTCCATTATGGGACAAAGCACTTCTATGCCTCTGTCCCTGACCCTTGATCATTGGACTGATGTCCGCTCAAGGGCCCAGAATCTTTCTTTTTCAGTAAAACGCCAGAGCTGGCAGACTCTCTGAGCTTCAGAATGGCCCATCCTGGGAGTCGGATGGCCACCAGAAGGATCCTTCCACTTCCCTCTAATCCGAAAAGTCAGAGATATTGTCTTTTAGCTGGGGCCACGTGGCCACCCAGATCAACAGACATATACCCCTTCCCTCATGATTATATCATTCAAACCTTCCACAACTCCCGCTCTCCCCACCATTCTCCCTGAGTCACAAGACTGGATACTCTTCCCCCTCCTCATTCTCTACCCTCGCTCCCCAACCCCCAACATGTTCCAGATGATCCTCCCACCACTGACTCAGCCTCTCAGCTGCTAGAGGCAATTGGGCCAGACTCAAGCCCTCCAGGGGACTTCCCTGCAGCAGCAGCAGCCCCTCCTCCCCTGGAGGAAGCAGGGCCACCTGAAGGAACCCGGTGGTGATGGATAATAGAAAACTCAGAATCCCCTGTGATGCTCCCTCTCCGTCCCTACGGGCCAATGAACCGTCCCAACTGGGAACGCAACAACTTTGAAGGTAGGGAGCATCTGTCCACTTATCGCCGGGCTCTAATAGCGGGTATAGCGGGTCGCCAAGCGACCGCCAGAGGGCCGACTAATTTGGCCAATGTAAGAGAGATTATCCAAGGGCCTAATGAGTCTCCCTGTATGTCTCAGGAGAGAATTATGGAAGCATAAAGGAAATATACTTCTTTTGATCCTCAGGCAGAGGACCAAAAGGCATCTGTTGCAATGGCCTTTATCGAGCAGGCTGCCCTAGATATTAAGAGAAAGTTACAATGTCTAGATGGATTACAAGATATGATGTTAAGAGATTTAGTCAGAGAACCTGAGACAGTATATTATATGAGAGAAATTGAGGAGGAGAAGGAACAGAGGAGAGAGAAGGAAAGGGAACAAAAGAAGGATGAAAGGAGCAAAAGGCAGACTAAAGCATTGGCTAAGGTTTTGTTCACAGCAAAAAATACTCCAGAAGGTTAAATGCAGGGAGACAGAAAGGGATACCTGGGCCCACGCCAAAGGCTGCCCCTGGCATCAGATCAATGTGCCTACTGAAAAGAAAAAGGACACTGAGCCAAAGAGTGGCCCAAAAATGAGCAGCCACACGAGCCCGCCATGCTGACTCTAGAAGAGGACTAAGAAAGTCGGCCCTTGGATCCCCTCCCCGATCTCAGGGTAACATTTGAAGTGGAGGGGATTCCAGTGAACTTTGAAATGGATACAGGAGCAGTATACTCAGCCCTTAAGACCCCACTGGGCCCCCTATAAATAAATAAATGGTCCCTAGTTCAAGGGGCTAATGGCAGTAGATATCAGGCTTGGACAAAAAAGAGGATTATGAACCTAGTAAATGGAAAAGTCCACACTCTTTTCTAGTAATCCCAGAATGTCCAGCCCCATTGATGAGCAGGGATCTGCTTACCAAACTCTGGTCTAGAATAACCTTTATCCCTGATGGTCCCCAAGTGGAGTTTCTAAAGCCTTCAGTAAAAGCTCCCATAGTCACGGCTTTGACTATGTCCGTAGAAGGTGAACATCACTCTTCGTGTCCCCTAGGACTGATCAACAAAGCAAACTCGCACAGAAATGGATAAAAGATTATCCTAATGTCTGGGAAGAAACTGCTGGGTTAGGTCTAGCCCTTAAACAACCTCCAATAGCAGTATAATTAAAAGCCTCTGCCTCTCCAATCAGTGTTAAACAATATCCCCTAAGCAAAGAAGCTAAGGATGGGATAAGGCCCCATATTCAGAAATACCTGACTCTTGGGGTCTTAAGGCTCTGTCAATCAGCCTGGAATACCCCGCTGCTACCAGTTAGAAAGCTAGGAACTGGGGACTACCATCCTGTTCAAGACCTAAGAGAGATCAACAACAGAGTGCAGGACATTCACCCCACAGTACCCAACCCATATAATTTGCTTAGCACTCTGAATCCGGAGCGGGAATGGTACACTGTGCTGGACTTAAAAGATGCTTACTTCTGCTTGCCCCTACATAAGGACAGTCAGTTGCTGTTTGCTTTCAAGTGGATAAACCCAAAAACTGGAACATCTGGCCAATTAACCGGGACTAGATTCCAACAGGAGTTCAAAATCTCCCTCACTCTCTTTGATGAAGCCCTCCACAGGGACTTCAACGACTTCAGAACTGCCCACCCTGAAGTCACCCCACTCGAATATGTGGATGATCTGCTACTGGCAGCTGACACCAAGGAGAACTCTGAGTCTGGGACCCAAGCACTATTATTCGAGCTTGCTCGGCTTGGATATAGGGCGTCTGCCAAAAGCCCACTTTTGTCAGCAAGAAGTAATCTTCCTGGGTTATTCTCTTAGGGGTGGCAAACAATGGCTCACTGAGCCCAGAAAACAAACCATTGTGCAGATACCTCCCCCTTCTAATAAGAGACAACTCAGAGAGTTTTTTGGGACTGCCAGCTTTTGCAGGTTATGGATTCCTGTGTTCGCATCTCTGGCTGCAAGTTTATACACTCTGATAAAAGGGGATGCCCACTTCCAATGTACCCCTGAGTACAAACAAGCTATTGATAATGTCAAAAAAAAGGTGCTGCTCTCTGCTTCAGCCTTAGCACTACCAGATGTAGATAAACCCTTCAATCTCTACATAGAAGAAAAGAAAGGAATAGCACGGGGAATGCTCACTCAGATATTGGGACCTTAGAAATGGCTAGTAGCATTCTTATTAAAAAAAACTGGACACAGTGGCTAGCGTGTGGCCCCTTTGCTTAAGAGCTATAGCAGTGGCAGCCCTTCTAATAAAAGATGCTCATGAATGAACGTTGGGACAGAAGCTCACCATTATAGTCCCCCATGCCCTGGAGAGCATCATCTGCCAGCCTCCAGAGAGGTGGCTATCAAACTCCAGAATTAAGCACTACCAGAGCCTCTTGCTTGACAAAGACAGTATAATGCTGGGACCCCCTGCTCCACTCAACCCGGCTACACTGCTGCCAGAAGTATCATCAGGACCCGTCGCTCATGAGTGTCAAAACATACTGGCAGAGAAAACCAGTATACGACAAGACTTGAAGGATCAGCCACTGCCTCGCCCTGAAGTCGTATGGTTTACGAACGGCAGCAGCTTTCTCCAAGACGGTAAGCGGCGGGCTGCACGAGCAGTACTTAGCAAAACTAATGTCATCTGGTCCTCTGGTCTCCCAGAAGGGACATCAGTCCAAAAAGCAGAACTGATTGCTCTTACGAAAGCATTGGAACTAGCAACAAGCAAAAGGGCAACCATATACACTGACAGCCGCTATGCATTTGCCACTGCTCATGTGCACAGGGCTATTTACCAGCAAAGAGAATAGTAACCTCTTCCAGGAAAGAAATAAAGAATGAAGATGAGATCATCCACCTTCTCTCAGCAGTGCAGGGCCCTAAAGAACTAGCTATAGGGCACTGTCCAGGGCCCCAGAAGGGAAACGACCCCGTGGTGGTTGGAAACAGAAGGGCAGATGAGGAAGCTTAATTGGCAGCCCTAAACGAAGTGACTCTGTTAACTTTTTCCACATGGGGGGCAACAAAAATCAGGAGACTTGGCAGCTCTGGAACCTTCAGGCAACTTATCATCTGAGGAGACAGATACAGAACTCTGTGACCCTACAGAGCCAAGTTTACAATTTCAAAAAGCCCACCTTTATGTCAAAGACTTACACTAGCTCACCCACTTAGACTCAAAGAAGTTGTAGGCACTCTTAAAGGACCGAAGAAAGGACTTATTATTGACTGACTCAAAGAGGAAAGAAATAGCTGAGCAGGTGACTAGAGCTTGTCAAGTCTGTCAATTAGTTAATAGTTACCCATCCAAGCTTCCTGCAGGAAGCACTTACGAGGAACCAGACCAGGACAATTCTGGGAAGTGGACTTTACTCAAATTAAGCCAGCAAGTTATGGACTTAAATATCTCCTAGTCTTTGTAGGTACTTTTTCAGGATAGGTCGAAGCCTTCCCCATGAAGAAAAAAACGGCTCAGATGGTGGTCAAAAAGATCCTAGAAGACATTTTTCCAAGGTCCGGCTTGCCTAAGGTAATAGGGTCCGACAATGGACCGGCATTTGTAGCCCAAGTAAGTCAGGGATTCGCCAGGACCCTGGGGATTAATTGGGAGTTACATTGTGCTTATAGACCCCAGAGCTCAGGACAGGTAGAAAGGATGAATAGAACCATCAAAGAGACCTTAACGAAATTAAGCCTGGAGACCGGCATAAAATATTGGACTATGCTCCTATCTTATGCACTGTTTCCTGCAAGAAATAACCTCTATGCCTCTTTGTGTAACCTCACCAATTATAAAATTCTCTATGGTGCCCCTCCTCCAGTAAGGCACCTAACCCCAACTCGAGACTTAATGATTCCTTTCACACACCCTTGCTTGACAGAATTAAAGCCCTTGAACAAACCCAGCACCCAGCGATACCTGTGGATATAGTTGGCCACTGCTTATCAGCCTGGAGACAAAGAAACCCCACATTGTTATCAAGTGGGAGACTTAGTCTACGTGAGACGGCATCAGGTGTCATGCCTGGAACCCCGCTGGAAAGGACCATAGCAGGTGCTGCTTATAACACCTACAGTGGTGAAATTGGATGGGATCACTTCCTGGATACATGCCTCACATCTCAAGCCTGTGCCCTGTACAGATTCCGGCTGGAAACTGAAACTGACTGGTAACCCTCTCAAGTTGCGTGTCTGTCGTGTGGATAGGGCTATGGATTCTTCCCCTGGCCACCAGCATTCCTAATCCCCATCAGCCTGTTCAGCAACAATGGCAAGTTATAAATCCTACTGGGCAAGTAGTGTGGTCTATTTCACATACAGCCGCCTTATGGACTAGGTGGCCATCTCTCCACCGAGACATTTGTCAGCTTGTTATAGGCCTCTCTGACTGGGATCTCCCTGACATAGAGGACCCCACACATATCCCACTCAAACCCAAACCAGGGCAACATAGACCACCTTACCCCATGAATTATGGATGTCATCTCCCCAACTGAGGTGCAAACTAGCCAGTCTTGATTTTTATGTGTGCCCAGCTGATTTCCGAAGTTGCAAACAGGCCCAAACCTGTGGAGGACCCATTGACTTTTATTGTAGATCTTGGGGATGTGAACAAACGGGAGTGCATGGTGGAACCCAAACTCTCCAGACAGTATGATTCAGGTAGGACCAAATGACACCTGGATTGATCCCAAGAAATGTGCCGCTAGCCAAGCGGTGTCAAAAACTCGCTGTGGAAAGAATAGTCTATGTTACCCCCTCAAATAACTTTCACTTCCAAAGGAAGGGGATACCTCAGAACAACATGGCCTATGGGAAATACTAGGGGAATGCGATTTTATATTTATGGCCCTGGTTATGACTTTGCTCTCTGGTTCACCATCCAGCTTAAAAAGGAAGAAAAGCCCACAGCAATAGGGCCCAATCCCCTCAAGCCAGGAATTAAACCTCCTAAACCTCCCATGCCTAGATCTACCAGAACCCCTCTACCATCTCATACTTCCTGGTTTCGGTCTTTGCCTACTTTCCCAGTCCAGAATACAGCTGACTCCTCCCCCTGGGAACTAATTAAAGGAACCATTATGGTACTGAACTCCACACAATCAGAACTCCTTGCATTTCAGCCCAGGTATTAGATAGCTCTCTAAATTATTGTGTAATGGTGCAGATACTCCCCAGGGTGCTCTATGATGATGCAGAATAATTTGAAGGTCTACTAGGGGGACTAACAACCTGATTTCACCGGGAGCCAGTGTCTCTTACTCTAGCCATCCTACTGGGGATAGGAGTTACTGCAGGAGTGGGTACGGGAACAGCTGCTATGATCCGTGGGTCACAACAAATGGCCCGATTAGAAACAGCAATAGATCAAGACTTGAAAACGTTAGAGACCTCCATCACAGTTTTGCAGGAATCCTTAACCTCTCTCTCTGAGGTTGTTTTACAGGAAAGGCAAGGATTAGACCTCCTCTTCATGAGGGAGGAGGGCATCTGTGCTTCACTGAGAGAAGAATGCTGTTTTTATGCTGACCATAGTGGAGTTTTAAAGAATCCATGAGTAAATTGAGAAAATGCCTTGAAGAGCACCAGAGAGAAAGGGAGATTCAACAAGGGTGTTTTGAGTCATGGTTTACCCAGTCCTCTTGTTTAACTAAACTTTTATCAGACTTAGCTGGACCCCTGATCATCCTTATGGTGTTACTAAATGTGGGACCTTGTTTGCTAAACTGCATAGTTTCCTTTCTCCAGGTTCAGATTGGGCAGGAAAAAACTCATGGTAATCAGATAAAAATACTATCCACTGGAAGAAATAAAATCTGAGAACCCGCAATAATTATGATTCATTACTTTTAAGATTAAAAGTAGTCAGAAAAAGGAGTGGAAAATGAAAGAATAAAAGAAATTTAAATTGAAACGTAAAGAACCAGGTTTTGTAAAGTTTCCAAGCTGCACTCAGAACCTGAAATTCCTGTGGCAGTTAAGACAATTCCCAGAACTGCCCATTAGATGTGTGTTGAAATCTTCCCTGACCACCTAGTAGCTAAACAACCCCTTCCCAGAAACCCTGCAGCTCAGCACGAATACATCTCAGGGCTTCAAACAACCAGTTTAAATGTATACCCTTTCTCAGGGCTAAAAAATCACCCCCTGCCCGACCTGTTCCCGCCAATGGATGTGCTAATCTTGTTTTAGAGTTGCTATTTGATTTTCCTGCGGCGTATGATGATTTCCTAAAGGAGGCTATGATGTATGTAAAGTCCCTGCCCTCTCTAAAGAATGTATATAAACTCTGCTCAAGTTGTTCTCGGGGATCTTTTTTCTTTCCTCCTCTGGAGTGAGCTCTGAGCCCCACATGCTGGACCCCCAATAAACCATTTCTTTTGGCATGAGACAGTTTCTTGTTGGTCTTTTCCTCCAACGTTCGATGACCTTTTCAGTTCCTGACTACCTTCAAGTGAGAATAGCAATCCTTTGAGTCAAATGAGTTCTTCAAAGACCTGAAGAGGCTAGCCCATAGGTGCTTGGGTTTTCTCATGACTCAAAATCACAGTAAGAATATATACCTGACAGTCAGTAGGCCTCAAATTGGAGAAGAAGAGCAGTATTAGCAGCAGGGCTATTTGATCATTCCTGCTTCAAAGGATGGGGTCCAGGCCACCCAACGCCCTTATGGACTTCAAATCTTACCTAGATTTCTGTTTGCATACTTATATTTCACCGCATATTCATGTAAATATCACAGGATTCCAATACCATTATTTATTCTGCAAAATGATTCCTAATCGAAATCGAACCTGTTATTAACCTTAACCATACACTCTTCCCTCAATCTAACTTTACAAAAGAACAGGGAAATTGTTGATCTTACAATACAGGAATGTAGGCGATCTTCCACCTGCTGAGAACCTCAAAGTTCCATGCAGAAATCATCCCTGAAGAAGATGTAGGCACCTATGAAGCATGTGAGAGAGCAAAAGTCAACTTCCATGTCAAACAACCTGGTCAGGATGAAGGAATGTGACTGAATCAGCCTCTCTCTTCTTAATGTAGATTAAATGGACCAAACCAGGCCCAGGCCTGTGTGGAGAGCTGTTCCTGGGTGCCTGTGGTTGATATACCATTCTAACTTGTGTAAGTGTCACAGGAAGTAGGGGCAGACTCCATCTCATGGGACCCTTGGAAGCAACTGTTAGTACAAAGTGGTTGCCAAGGCAGTGACCTCATTCATTTCCTGAAGGAAGTCACCTACCACACTTCTTTGGTGATTGACTGCCAGGCACCCAGAGAATTCCCAGTCCCAGTCCCAGTGGTCTCAATTGTTTGGATTTATCAAGGACAGAGTCAGTCTTTCTTGGTACCTACTTAAGTGATGATGGCCAAATGCCAGGAGAGGTCTGAATAGAAGCCTTTTCTGAGAAAGCAGGTAGTGGCTCAACCATGGCTCCTGACAACTTCAAAGAGTTGGCAAAGAAGACCAGATCTGAGACAGAACAGGCCACTTCGGGGAACATAGTATGGCCCACCAGTCAGAGGACACTGAGGAGAGTCACAGACATACTTGGGGGAAGGAGGTGCTGTTGTGGGTGTCCCTATGAGTTTGTTGTTTAGTCTCATGTTCTGAGAATAAGTCGGTTTGTTTGTTTGGAGTGGAATGTTTCTAGAAATTTGTTTGACAACATGAGTGATTCTATGTCTGTGTATCCCACTGTATACATGGTTATAGACATTTGAAAAGAGAATGCATCAATGGTTGTGTCCTGTCTGGTAGAAAGCTTCCCAGCATTCATCCTGCCCAATTTAAGAATGGAGAGTGGCTTGCCTTATGGATGGGCAACACCTACTACCTTCCTAAGTTTCTCTCTTCTTCTTGAATACGGGCCACTCTCCAGAATAGCCTCATGGTTTTTTTTTTTCCAAGATATGAACCACCTCCAAGCTCTCTGACATGGGCATGTACTTAATAGCTGAAGGGAATGGGAGCATCTCAAAAACTCAGAATTCTGTGTTACCAGTAAAGTCTCAGTGGAGAAACACTGCTTTGGGCTTTTTGCTTACCTATTGTTCTGTTGTCCTGAATGTCAGGAAGGTCTTTGCCTCAGGCCACCCCTTTGTGAAGCCTGAAGAAAACAGTTTACAAACGGAAATGAATGGGCATCACCTGTGGCTCTTTGCTTAATTGCTTTGGAAAGGGATGTGGCTGAATCAGCCTCTTGGCCCTTTGTGAGGCAGTGGCTTAGATTGTCAGCATCTGATGCATCTAAAGAAAGTTTCCAAGTGTGCATTCATAACCAAAATGGCCAAAAGAGCAGTCTTTGTGGATGAAGTGTCTCGCCATCTTTTGTAACGTTCCTGACCTCCGTCAAGTGAAAATAGGAATTCTTTGGGTCAAATGAGTTCTTCAAAGCCCTCTAGAGGCTAGCCGATAGGTGCTTGAGTTTTCTCATGACACAAATTCTCATGAAGAATCTATACCAGACAGTCAGTAGGCCTCAAATTGGAGAAGCGGAGCAGTTATAGAGCAGGACTAATTGATCACTCTTTGTTCACAGGAAGGGTGTCCAGGCCAAGCTGACTTTAGGCAAATGAGGCACAAGTGTGCTTATTTTGGACAGTGTCTTGGGCTGTGCCCCTCATGGAAACCTCCAGCCAGAGGTTATGATGAGTGTATATGTGGAAGAAGATGAGGGCCATGTGGGAGTGTTTTGGTTTTAATTGTGGTCAGCTGTGTGGTGGTTGGTAAAGATGCCTGGGTCCACCTGAGCTTGAACTATGGTGTGATTTCCCATAGAGACTGAGTAATGGAACTGACCTCAGAGAAGTATTGCCATGAATTGTGTTGGGATTTTAGGTGGCCATGCATGAGATTCACCCTTGAAAACTGAGATATAGAAAAGGGTGGCTTTCCAAAGAGTACTGTCAAACTCAGCCTGGATATCACATGACTTTATTCTGAAAGATTGGCCGCCATAGTTGAGAGTCAAAACATACATGGACCTTACATTGGAGACCTCAATGGGCCTGGCTTCATGTGTCCTTTGGGCCACTCTTTGGGAAGCCTTGCCTCTGAGAGTTCACCAGAGCTTTCCTTGAAATGTGCTTCTTCAAAATTTAATGGTTCCTGAATAAATTTAAACCCACAGTTTCCCCAAATTCATCCTTGAAAATTGGCTAGATAAATACCATGAAATTTTTGAAATTCCCATGACCAGGTGGCCCTGGAGAATCTTTGGATGTCCTGTTGCTAATCATGAGGGTACTAGACAGTGCCTTGATTGACTGGGTTTCATGAAAACGGTGTATGACACAGATACCAGTATGTTGGAGGCTGCTGAGTAGTGGGCCCAGAGCTGTGATGTGCAGGTGTGTGATAAAGCATCTCTTGTCAAGCCATGTGGATCTGTCATTGACTTCCAAATGGCTTGTGGCTGACATGGTGCAGACAGGAATCACGTATATGTCTGAATCCTCTCCATAAAAGGCATCTTGTTATATGGAGATGTTTCAGGGCAATGTTCAGAATCAGGTTGCTATGGTTAAGGGGACAAGCTATGTGGAATAGAAGCCTGGTTGGTGCATTCTCCTGCAGACCCTGACCCACCACACGTGACAGGACTCCCTCAAGCACTGTGTCCCAGTTGAACTCCTTGTATTTCGTGAAGCAAATACCAAACTCCCAGTGCAGCAGCAAGAAACACTATGAAAAGTGGAGGATGACCAAATGGCTTCACAGTCCACATGCGGAGATACTTAGCTTTCAGTGGCCACAGTTTACCTACAAGGAGAGAAGTCAGCACTGCTGCCTCATGTTATTTGGAAAATAAGAAACAATGTCCTCCAGGTCACATAGATGCAGACTCAGCTTTAATGGTCTCCTTAGAATGGAAGCTAAAGCTCCTGACAACAACATATATGTCAAGTGCCCATCCTCAGAGGCAGTTTCTCAAGTAGTCTTTAGGCAGGCAGAGCTCCATGTTGGTGGAGTGTTTACCTTTTAGACCAGGATGCAAGAAAAGACCACTGACTCCAATTAAAATCAAATTAAAGCAAACTTATTATTTCCACCACCCGGGCTGTGTCTCCCTCCCAAAACCGCGGGAACAAGAGAGCAACCCCACCTTTCCTACAGAATGGCTTTATAGCGCAGAATGTTACAGAAAAGGGTGGTTACAGATAACAGAACTCTGACAAGCATCACACTAATGATAGTTTACATTTTTTTTTTTTGCTGGCCCCAACATCAGAATTTATGAGAACCATTAGAGCCTCAGAGAGTGTCGTCTGGCCAGGGAAGGCCAATATTTATGAGGTGTAAATAAAGTTTCAGAGAGGGCTGTTATCTGGTCAGAGAGCCATGCATGGGTGAGTTCAAGGCATGGGCAGGCATTCAAAGCAGGTTCAGAATTTGCTGTAATTTATAGTTAAGCCAAAATTATCTTTTCATGGCTTTGTGTCAAGATGGCTCCAATTTAAATAAAATATCAGGTTGGGTCTATCATTCCCCCATTTTCTAATGTGTCCCTTTCAAATCTTTGATAGGGTAGGGGACGAGCACTGAGGGAAATTTAATTCCTCAGGTAACAGTCTCCCCATTTTTTGAACTCACCCAAAACCGGTCTCCCTGATTTTACTGACTTAATTAATTACTTATATTGATAGTCTATTTATTTTTGGCTCCATTGTAGTAAGAAGCGAGGCGTCACTCATTTTGACTTCTTCTGAGCTGAGAGAGGGTGACGTGAGGGGGTACGGTCTGAGAGACATGAGTTGCCTTTTCGAAGTCAGTTCGGTTTGAAGTCTGGTTGTGGAAGTACAGGTTGTAAAGTCATCTGGGGATGGGTTCTTCTATGAGAGAAACAAAATACATGAGTACTGAATAAATGTTGCAGCAGCTGGAACATGTCACTGTATAGAAGTTCCCTCACCAGTCTTAAATATCCCCAGTTATCAGGACTGTCAACTTAATATTTAACATTTAGGGTTACAGTTGTCCCTCCCCATAAAATACAGTGTTATAATTTAATACCATCTGATCCTGCAAAATTCTTTTACTAGTATGACCTCTGTGTCTAATAGAGAAACCCTTAATTCTGTTACTCAAGGCTGGATAATTGTACTAGGAAACTCCAATATTACCTGTGTAGGTTAGGAATATCTGTAGTCCTTAAACTAAAAACTTCTGCCTCTGGCAGCTCCTCTTGATAGTCTCTTTTTATAGTTATCAGGCATTCCTCTCTGAGAACCCTTCTTTGTAGCCTCCAGTCTTATTTATTTTGGGAGGCTAACATAAAGTGTATACCTTAAAATATTATTATTACTGTTATTATTTAAAATGCCCAGGAATGGCTGTATTTTGCGTTTAACTGTCTTTCCTAAATGTTTAAGATGAAGCAGTCAAACTGACTTTTGTTTCTATCTATTATGAACAGTCAGCTGAGCTTTTACGGGAGTCATTCCTGGGGAAACTTGAGAGCAGCTTCTCAGTTCTGCTAGTGCCATTTTCGCTAGGTGTGTCCAGGTCTTGCTTGACCCTGTGGCTTCCCTCGGAAGCATCAGGGATGTCTCCCTTCTCTGATGACTGTCTTCTTCATAGAAAAAGCACTGATTGGCTTTCTGTTCTCCAGTGGCTCAGAGTTGCAAAGCTCTTTAGGGAAGTCCCCTGTTCCCTGGATACAGACTGACTCAGAGGGCAAGAATCAAATATTGGTTTTCTTGGCCCTTTTCATTTAACTTTAATTTTAAATCCTAATTTTAAACATCCAGCAAATAAATTTTAGCAGCCTTATATTAAGAGTACTGGGCTTTAATGTCTGTAATTTAAAATTATTTATCTTTTTATTAATTGGGATCTGTATTTTTCTGTCTGTCTTTTGGTGATGACTTGTTATCTTTAATTAACCCATGTTGTGTTCTTAAAGCAACACTTCTGTAAAACACTAACAGGGAATCTTTAGATCACTTATAAGGAAATTACAAAATAAAATTAACAAGAGTAAATATACTTAGTTCGTGTAATAGCTACCCTGAATTTTTAGGCTGAGTTATTTATTATATTTCTTGTTTGAGATCCTAATAATCTTGATATGAAAAAAAAAGAACTTTTGAATGTAACTTTAAATGAAATAACATCTGACCCACTGCTTTCGTAGTCATTCTCACATGTAGTAAGTTGGGACACAGAGCCTTATCTCAAGTAAGGCAGGGCTCTTTATAAATCTTAAGTGTTTTAGTTCTAAAGATGATCTTTGTTTTTAAATATCAGTTTAAAAAGTTAACATTAATTGTTTGAGGTCACATGAACATTAGTTAACACCATATAATATAACATTTAAAACATGAATAAAATAAACGCTGAAAGTTTTATCCTTTTCATAGCTAAGGCTCTCATTAACATAAAAATACATTCAAATTGTTCCCCAATGTAAAAAGTAACATAAAAGTTTACATATCTTATTGATAAAAGGTAAATAAATGCCCAATATATTTTTTTTTACCATACAACTTCAGAACACCAGCTTCACATAATGCTCTTTTAAAGTTTCTACCTTAGAGACTTGTATTCCTGGAAGATATGAGCACATTAATAGCATCATAATTGCATTGATGTTTCTACATTAACCAAGTTTAGCTTTTAAAGAAATGGCAGTACAGTGCTCTAAAATAACAGATCGTATTTAATAAGTTGTTTAATATTTATGGTTGCTTGCTCTAGAAAAATAAAACTTAATAAACACAATGTTATTGGTAAACGTATGTTTTAAGAAATTTTTGTGTCTTTTACACATGACTGATTTTTACAATCTTATACAGACTTTAGAACAAACTTATACAGACCTTAGTAAATCAATAACATATCTAACAAGAATACTCATGAATGAGTAATCAAATATCAAATTTAATTTATTTATTTATCAAAATATTAGACAAAAGTATTGAACAGTGTAGACCATTTTTTTGTTGAAGGAAAAGTCCTAGAACCAAGGCATATTAGACCTTTTGTCGACATTAATATTTTATTAGATTTTTGAACACCTAGAAAAACATGTAAGCTTAAATTTAAAGACATTTATTTTTATCTGTTTATCCAATTTAATGTGAACCATTTAAATCACATAAATTAAAGATCTTTGGATCCGCTTTTTAAAATTTGTTTTTGTGAGTGCTCCTTTTTTATGAGCGCTCCTTATGTATGTTAATTTGTATATAATATACATGATATACGGACATATGTATATATACACATACAACACATAACAAGAGTGTGCACACATAATTATAGTAAAGGCCTTGTAGCTTTTCGAAGGTGAAATCTCCATTGCAATGTTTCAAAAACTCCACTGTTGGTCAAAAATAGAACTGATCAGAAAAACATTAACCTAGGTCTGTAGGATCAAAATCATGAGTTAAGAACAATACAGAATCTAAGGAAAAAAATAAGAGTCCTAGAAAAAGTGACTGGGCAGTTATTAGTAAATACCATACAATGTAATTTTTTCTCCGCCCCCCTTAGGCCTCAGATCAGTCTCCTACTGAGCTAGTAGGCTTCTTTCATTTGCATTTCATCATAAGGGCTGGCTGAGGTCTGGAAAGAGCAGGGAAAAACTGCTATTCTGAGCAGACACCTCAGGCCTAAGGCATTTTAACCATAATTTTCAGGTTTGGATGTTGAAAATTATGGTACAATTTTAAGTTACAATTCACAAAATTTTATATCTTTACATCTTGTTCTGTCAACAGATACCATACTATGATTTACTATCCTTTTCCAAATCAATGCACTGGTACACACTGTGATATTTTCCCAGTCTACCCAATTCAAAACTGGTGAAAAATAAGACTGAATGTTTGGGAAGTTACTTGCCAACTTGGAAATAGAGTTCTTTAGTTTTCCATGCTAAGTATTTAAGTTCTCTTGCATGAATTATCTGAAATCATAAACTAAACAATTATATGAACCAGACTTTTAACTGCAAGATTGTACAATGCTTCAAAAACCCATTCAGATACCAGATTGTTACAATAAAACGTCATCATTTAGACACACATTGAGCTAAGATCATTCCCAAGAAACAATTTATAATATGAACACATTATTGCACATGTCTTTAAGGGCCAGAAACAAAGACACAAGACAGACAGAAAGGAGCTCCAGACTATGGCTGACAGACAGAAGCCTTTAAAACATAACAGATAAGAGAAAAATCTCCTACACCTGTAGCACGATAGATGTCCCCACAAGGGGAACAGATGTTTTCAAAGAGGAGCAACCTGAAATGTGAAATCAAGGGTCTCCATGGTGACTTTACTGCATTTAGTGTCCCCTTTTTCTTATTCTCTTTTTTAATAAGACAGAGGTGGCATAATTCTTACAGTGCAGGGACGGAAGGAGGGAATTCTCTGAAGCAACAGGGCTTTGGCAGCTGCTGGGAGTCCTTCAGTCCCTCCTTTTACTTACAGGATTAGCTCCTCTGGTTCAGTTCCACCCCGAGCACGCTCCGTCTCCTAATATTTCAGTAGTCAGCTCTCAAAAAGTCCCGGGGTCCGGGTGAGGGTATCAAAATTTGTAACTTAAATTTTGGTTCCTGATGTTGAAGCCAATTAATGCCAATTTAATAATGAGGACAGCGTTTGAGAAAAAGAAAAAGGGAGGTTTACTGCTTTGCTAACAAAGGAGAAACACAGGGGATTCTGCCGAAAGGTTGTGACTCTCTTGATCTGGAGGGACAAGAGGTTTTAAAGGAGTTTCACTTTTTCACCTAAGAGATACTCAGTTCTTAGGTCACCAGCAGGCATTGCCCTCTGCAGTGGGTGTGCTCCAGGCAACCAGCTAGGGGCTTCTCTCATCCTGCTTGACAAAGGGGGGGAAAGTTCATCACAGTTCCTTAAAACACAGTCCAAAGAGGTGTCAGGCTTACTTGCTTTATTACCCATTTTCACGTCCAATATCATTATGTTTTTACCACAGAAATCACACAACAAAACGCACAAAAACTAACAAACCAAAAACATACAGAACACAGAAAAAAACACAAAGAAACAGAAAACCGGTGAAGAAACAGAAAAACAGAGGAGCAATACAACGTCTTGCTAAAGCTCCGGGGAAGGAGCTCCTGCGTGCCCGTTGGCACCTCTCTACCCTTTCAGAGGAATTCCCTACAGAACAGAACAGAGGACAGAATGATTCTTGTTTCTGTCCCGGACAGGAGTATATGTGAGCCTCCCCATGCCACCTCTCTGTCATCAGAAGAGATGTCCCTTTACCGGATATCAGATGTTATAAAGATACCACTTACCTATGGAGGCCTCCTCCACCAGGTGCTTGCTAATAGTTATAGTGGGATGGTTCACTGCAGTGATCCCCGGACTGAAGGCTCACTCCAAGGCCTTTGAACTTGGCTCTCCAGCCCGGAGCCTTGGAGGAAAGGCCAGCTTCAGAATTTCCAGGAGTCTGGTCTTGTGATCTGGTCAGGTCATCTCACTGGGGAACTCTAAAATATTAGACCAGGATGCAAGAAAAGACCACTGACTCCAATTAAAATCAAATTAAAGCAAGCTTATTATTTCATCCGGGTGGGCTGCCTCTCCCTCTCAAACAGCGGAAACAAGACAGCATCCCCACATTTCCTACAGCCCAGCTTTATACCCCAGAAAGTTACACAAAAGGGGAGTTACAGAAAACAGAACTTTGACAAGCATCACACTAATTATAGGTTACATTTTTTATTTGCTGGCCCCAGCATCAAAAATTATGAGGACCATTAGAGCCTAGAGAGGGTCTTTGGCCAGGGAAGGCCAATATTTATGAGGTGTCACTAAAGTTTCAGAGAGGGCTGCAATCTGGTCAGAAAGCCAGATATGGGTGAGTTCAAGGCATGGGCAGGAATTCCAAGTAGGTTTGGAATTTGCACTAATTTATAGTAAAGAAAAAATTATCTTCTCATGGCTGTGTGGCAAGATGACTCCCAATTTTATTGAAAGATCAGGTTGGGAGATCAACCCTGTCCTTTACTTTTGGAAACTCCTCTACCACATGCATGTTTGTGAACTCCTGAGCATTTTCTATCCCAGATATGTATTCACAGATATTTTAACTCTACTCCTCTAATTGTGTCTTACTTGGGGCGAAGGTAATGTCAAGGCATTGTTCTGGATGAGAGTGGGAAGATTATTGTATACCATATATATGCATACTCATTGGTTTCATTTTTCAATTTTCCATTCAAAATACTATATCCCTCACAATAACCCATACTCTACGAGACTCTAACAACTAATACTAATATGATGGAGAAAAATAACCGAAACAAAATTGAAATACAAGCAGTTCAGAGGAGACATGGTGTATATTGGACTTGCCTTTTGCAAGATAAATGGTAGGTGTTATTAATCTAGTCAATTTTTAATTGAAATAGTTCTCCATGTGTTTTTAAAGTTAAAAAATATGTGTATTCCTGTCTCCCTTTCTCTGTAGCCTATTCAGCACATGTATTTTTATATGCACATATAGAATCCTACGTGATATCACAAGTAAATTTTTGTGAGGTGCCTGACTTGGCAGTTACAAATTGTGAGAAGAGATTACTCCTCCTAAAAGCTGTTGGAACTGAAATTTCAAGCTACAGGTGAGCTTCCTAGTAGAACAACATTATACATAAATCCATGTTCAGTGAAATGAATGTTTTTGGATCTGTGGATGATATATATTTCATGGTGAATTTTGTTTGGCATATGAATTGGTATGTTTATTGTCTGTGGTTGTTTGTGTGTGTGTGTGTGTGTGTGTGTGTGTGTGTGTGTGTGTGTTTGTGTGTGTGTATATATATATATATATATATATATATATATATATATATATATATATTTATATACACACACACACACTCTCCAGAATTTTCATAATATGAAATGTATGTGTCTTATATACACTCCCTAAATTCATTCATGTTCATGTATGTGGATTAATAATCAACTTTTCACAACATTATTCTCAGAAATATTCATTCACCTGAAATATATATTTGTTTCCTAGTACTGAAAACTAACTTCAGTGAAAGGTACATACAAATCCTAATATTTCTACAGTTACTGACCCAGTTTAACATCAATGCAAGTAGATTCCTATGGGACATGATGCACCTTTTGATGTTCATTTTTATTCAACAGTGGTACCTTACTATTTTTCAGTTTTTGCACATCATAGGATACATATTTCATCCACTAGTTAGCAAAATTATAGGCATTTGTTTCACTTTCAATCACTTTCTTCTCCAGAACACATGTATTTCTCTATGTTTCTTGACTGGTCTTTTAATGAGACTTCTTTCCAAATACATTATAATCGATTTCCATAATCATTTTGAAACAAATCTCACACACCCTTCATGATAAACCATAACCCTAAGATGACCATTAGATATATAACTGGTTGGAATGAATGATTGTATATCAATATAACATTTCTGATATATTTTCAGATATCTATTCAATCCATTATTTAAAGTGGATCCAGTTATATTGTTTATTCACAGAATGGTGTATTCTTGCATTATCTCTATATTCATAGACACAGGGTACGCATATTTGTACCCCCATACTAATTTATACGTCTTCAAAATATTGCTCCCTGAAATGGTGGAGGAAATACTCACGTCACCAGATCTGCATATACATTTTATCACAGAAATATTCTGGACACAAAAAGCAAAGGTCACATGTACAATTGTATCAAAGCCTAAATGGGAAGTGAACATGGATTACTAAAATCATCCATGTCCATGTTACCTAATGTTCTCAAATGTCAATTCTATTTGTGACTACATATTTGTTTCCTCTTAAGATTATAAATTCAAGCTCCAGCCTGTTGAAAATGTGTAATCCTATCACTCACTTTATACTTTACTTGATTTCCTAATGTCTTTATGGATATGTGCTTTCATACATGTTTTCCCCAGTTCATCATTGCGACTGACTCTTCACATGTGCTGACATTCACCTTCACTCTCTACCCGAAACCCTATTGTTAAGAACTTTTGGTCCAAATCCTATACTCACTCTTCTTCTTAGCCTACCGAATACCTTCCAAATCCTATCGACTATTGCTTTTTGACTGGATGTTCTGTTCAACATTCAATCATCCAAGTTACAAGGTCCTATGCCATTGTATATTGATTTATCTGAGACAACTGTGCAGGACATAATTCAAAGCTAAGTATCCCACTCAAGGGCCCAATGCCCTTCTGGGCTTCAAATCTTACCAAATTTCTGCTTTCATACTTATATTTCACCTATATACTCTTGTAAATATCGCAGGTTGCCAATACCATTATTCATCCCGCAGAATGATTCCTAACCAAAATCGATGCTATTATTGAACCTAACCATACACTCTTCCCTTAATATAACTTACAGAAGAGCAGGGACAGAGTTCGTCTTACAATATAGTAATGTAGCTGATCTTTCACCGGCTGAGAAACTCAATGATCCATGAAGAAATGATCCTTAGAGAAGATGTAGGCAGCTATGTAGGACCTGAGAGAGCAATAGTCATCTTCCACAGCAAACAACCAGGTCAGGATGAATTGATGTGTCTGAATCAGTCTCTCTCTTCTTATTGTAGAGAAGATGGACCAAACAAGGCCTGTTGTCGCGACGCCTTGCCCGCAAGGAAGACGCAACTCAGGAATCTTCTTTCAGCAGTTTATTCAGGCCCTTGATATTTCTTCTAATTCCCCGTCGGATGCCCCTCCCAGCCTTAATAAAGCATCCCAAGCCCCAATGCGAAGCTGCCACGTGGAACTTTCTCACAGGGTGCTGAGAAACCATGCACCAACTCTCCCAAACAAGGAGTTGTTTATTACAGACCACAGTGGAGCCAGCGCCATCTTGCAATGGCGACCATAATCTGCAGAAACGGCTCACCACAGTTCCCCCCTTCTGTTTTCTGAAAACAATACAGGCGAGAGTAGAGGTCCTATCCCACTGTGCAGAAGTGGCTGCATAGTATGGCTCAGTCCTAAGGAGGGTCCTTCCCCAGATCTGAAGCCATATCAGCCGACGCCTTTTTTCGTGGGGCGGGGCGTGGACATCAAACCCGCAAGCAATAGGACATGCTCTCCTTGAGGTTCACTTCAAGGATCACTCAAGTGCAGTGCCTTGCCTCGCATCCTGTATCGTGACGAAGGTGGACGAAGGGGGACAGCTAAGGCTGAACTGTGGCTGTACACAACGACAAACGAGTTGACAGCACCCCGAAAGAAAGGCACGGACTTTAAGGCGATAGAGAAGCATTAGTGTGGAAACCCACCTGCGTGCAATGGCAGCAAGACCGGCAGAGTGCAAGGGCTTTCCAACACTAAGAGAATAATGAGGAAAGACATGCCGATCCCAGTGCAATGTTATAATAACTTGGGGTGCAATGGCCATGTCAAAGATTTACTGTTTAAGATGCGCAAGCCAAACTTGAGGTGAATTGCCATTTTCTAAAGCTGCAAGAGCTTGGATGATCATAGCCTTATCGTGAGCATTGCGGGCCTTGAGGTGACAGAGAAACCACAAACAGAGAAACATACCGAAGCAACACATTGCACCAAAAATGCCTACCCCCACCCACTCTTTAAAAAAGGAAAAGGCAGAAGATATCCAATCGGTGAATTGACCCAAAGTCACGGGATCAACACGGGTGCTATTCAAGACAGCTATCTGGGTTAGTTGAGACTGGATCATGTCTTCCGCTTCCATGGACCAATTTCCAGCCAAATATTCGCCAATGGTGCGGGAAGCATTCCTGGAATCATTAAATCTGACAGAGGTTATGCGTAAATGTGCACGTTGGTCAACACAACCCAAAAGCACTAAGTCAGCCAATTCTTCTACCTGAGCTTGGAGTAAATCTATTCTTTGGTTGGCAGCTAAAATCCCTGACAAAATATGTTGATTAATTGTATTTTGGGATTCAAGTATGGTGGAAGTTTGTTGGACAACTTGATTAATAGTGGCAGCAGTTTGTACTTGATTGGCCATAGCCACTCCGGCCGTAACCGCTGCAGCAGCAGATACCGCCACGGCTGTCACTATAGCCGCTGTGATTCCAAAATCTCTGCGGACTCTAAGTAGCTCAACAATAGGGAATTTATCAGGATCCGCAGTGACCGGGATTGGGACAAAAGTTGGAATCTTCATAAACACTGCTACAGTCCAGGAACCATTCCAACACTCAGATAAGAGACAGGTAGTATGAGAACAATCCAGCATCCCCAATGAGGTGGCCTTAGCCAAAAGGAATAAGAAGGGGGATTGGACACAGACCATTGCAGGAGGCAATGTGGCATTATACAACAGAGAGTTGAATGAAACAGATGTAAGTCTATTACCTTGTTCACTTTCCCTAACAGTACCAGAAATATTAGCCAGCCAACTTTTGGCTCCTACCAACTGAGCCAGTGCAGAAATATCGGCTGAAGCCCCCTTTTCATTGGAAATCAGCCATTAAAACCAGGACCAACCTACTCCTGTAGAGGAGCTGGCACTATTGTTAAAGTTATAAACATACCTATCAAGAGAGGGGGAAAGGGAGAAACCTTTAGCAACTTGATGTTTCTCCCAAGAATGATCCTGACAAGGCGTAAATGTTGGGGGGAAACCAAGATTAGGGGAACAGTAAGGAGAGGCCTTGAAATGAGTGGCATTATAAATACTACTAGAAAAAGGAGTCACTGGGATTAGTACCTCGGAGATAATATCCAAGGTAGTTATGTTAAGAGCAGAGCTGCTGTTTGCGGGGGTCTCTGAGCCTGATTGCTTCCCCGAAGCTACCTTGCTCAATACAACACTGATAATGCTTCCTGAGACCTGATTGGACCGCAATGGGTCCTCCCAGTTAGTCAAATTTTTGGTCTTAAGGCTAATGCAATTAGCGTTTCTAAGGCTGAAACAAAAAACTCCTGTGAGATTAACTTGAGATTGATTAAAAATTCTCTCCATGTCCCCTCTAGGAGAGGCACAGGGAGCAGACATCTCACATGAGGTTGAAAAAAGAGTGGGGAGGACACTAGAATTACCATGAACTGGCATCGGCATTGGCCATGCCCGTGCCACTGCCCACCACCGCATTGGTGTCGCCTGTGCCATCGGCACCAGCACCAGAGCCAGAGCACTTAGCAGAATGAAGATCTTCATCACAGGATTGTTGTGGTATCTCTTGTTGCTGGTCAGTTGATGTCGAGACTCTTCTTGTCAAGCGTTCAGGGACCCACAACGGTTCCGTACGATCCTGGGGAAAAACACATACAGATCCTCGTGCCCATGTCAGCACGGGGTCAGGGCCGTTCCATTGGCCCGTAAGAACATCCTTCCACTTAACATAGCCAATCACAGAGGGCTGAGGGGACACATGTCTATCGGCCGCAGAGCGACCATGAATATCCAAATTCAAAAAATTAATGGTAAAGAGAGCTAAGGACAGGCGTTCTTTAGGAGTGTGTTCAGCTCCTATTCCCCCTTTTTGTTTTTGTAAAGTTTCCTTTAAGGTGCGATGAGCACGCTCAACAATGCCTTGTCCTTGAGGATTATAAGGCAAACCATGAGTAAGTTGCACTCCCATAGTAGAACAAAAAACTGTAAATTGTCTGCCAGTATAAGCAGGTCCATTATCAGTCTTAAGGGATGCAGGTGCACCCCATGCTGCCCATGCCTCTAAACAGTGAGTAATGACATTACGTGCCTTTTCTCCCGATAAAGCAGAAGCATGGATAATTCCAGAGCACGTATCAACGGAAACATGCACATACTTAAGGTTACCAAAGTCAGGTATATGTGTCACTTCCATTTGCCAAACAATCAATGGCTTTAATCCCCGTGGGTTTACTCAATAATTAGGGGGATGAAGAAATGTGACACAATGGGGACATTGCAATACTATCTGCCGAGCATCCGCTCTTGAAATGGAAAAACGCCTGCGCAGCGTTAATGCATTAACATGGAAGTTTTGGTGAAACAACTTAGCCCTCTCTAAGGAGGAAGCCAAGCATATCAATTGGCCTCTAGTGGCTAAGTCCGCACAGGCATTACCTTGGGATAACGGACCAGGAAGAGATGTGTGAGCCCTGATGTGCATTGGATAAAAAGAAGCAGTGCGGTTAGAGATAAGCTGTTGAAGCTGAGTAAAGTAAACAGACACATTGTGGGCATCACTAATAGTTCCCACGGTCTCCAGGACTTTTAGTGCTTGTACCACATAGCTGGAGTCCGAAATAAGATTAAAAGGAAAAGAACACTGTTTAAAAACTTCAATAACAATTTGTAGTTCTACCCATTGTAGATCTCCAGGAGCAAATTGATGCTGGATAGGGGGAGAGTCATTAATTACATAAGCTCCCATTCCAGACTTGGAACCATCAGTAAAAATGTTAACAGCCCCCGGAATTGGACTGGATGAAGTTACCTTAGGGAAAATGATGGGATGTTCTTTAACAAAATGGAGTAATGGATGAGAAGGGTAGTGATTATCAATACCCCCTTGAAACGAGCAACACAGAATAGCCCAGTTGTCTAGAGTAGCACATAAAACATTAAGTTGAGCTTTAGTGTAGGGTATGATAAGAGAAGAAGGTGATTTGCCGAAAAATTGAATGCTTTGTTGAATCCCTTTAAGTGCCAATGCTGCAACAGCATCAGGATAATATTCTAAGGATTTTCCTGGGGATACATGTGGGTGGATCCATAGTAAAGGCCCATCTTGCCACAGTACTCCAGTAGGCTGCCGCATAGTGGCAAGCACACATAACTGGAAAGGTTTATCACTCTGGAGCCTGCATAGAGTGGCATGCTGTATAGCTTGTTCTACTTTTATAAGGGCCGCTCTAGCCTCAGTAGTGAGGCTACGAGGGGAAGCAAGATCTGGATCACCCTTAAGAGTAGCATACAAAGGCTGGAGCACAATATTAGGAATATGTAAATATCCTCTTATCCAATTAATATCTCCCAGCAATTTTTGAAAATCATTTAGAGTTTGGAGATCTTGAGTCCTGATGGTAATTTTTTGTGGTTTTAATTTGTCATACCCAATTGTCGCTCCCAAAAACCTGATAGAATCCCCCGTTTGAACCTTTTCAGGTGCGATGTGCAGTCCATGTTGAGCCAACAGCATCACGAGTTCTTTATAAGCCTCATAAACTGTCTGTTCTAATTTTGCGGCCAATAACACATCATCCATATAGTGAATGATCTTTGTGGAGGAATACTTACGTCTGAGAGGTGCGAGTGCCTTCCCCACATACATCTGGCACATCGTGGGACTGTTAGCCATCCCCTGTGGCAACACCACCCACTCAAACCTTTGATCTGGTTCTTCGTGATTACACGAGGGAAGGGTGAAAGCAAAACGTTGTGAATCTTTAGGATGCAAAGGAATGGAAAAGAAACAGTCTTTAATGTCAATAACAATTATATGCCAGCCTTGAGGAACAGAGAAGAGCAGAGGCAGCCCTCTTTGAATGGGCCCCATAAGCTGCATCTGAGCATTAACTGCTCGTAGATCATGCAGTAGGCGCCACTTCCCTGATTGTTTCTTAATGACAAATATGGGAGTATTCCATGGAGAAGTAGAAGGTTGGATGTGACCCAAATCAAGTTGTTCTTTGACTAGATCATGGGCTGCTGCCAGTTTAACCGAGGGAAGAGGCCACTGAGGCACCCAAACAGGCTCCTCGGTGAGCCATGTTATAGGTATTTGAGCCCCAGTGGCCCCTAGGAAAAACCCAGACCAAACCTGTTAAGCTTTTGATGACCTTGCACAGGATGCTTACATCCCTGTAGGTGCCTTCCTAGTCCTAGACCTGGCCTATACCCCATATTTTGCATGATATGTTGAGACACTGGGGAATAGTCATTACTAAGAGTGAACCCCATGTCTTTCATCAGATCACGGCCCCATAAAGAAATGGGTAAATCAAGTACATAAGGCTGAAAGGTACCATCATGTCCTTCCGAGTCCTTCCAAGATAGATGTCTACAGCTGATTTGAGGGGCTTGGGCATATCCAAGTCCTCTTAAGGATTGATCAGAAGCCTGCACTGGCCATCCCTTAGACCAGTCCTTAAGGGCTATGATACTACGATCTGCTCCTGTGTCCAGCAATCCCACAATAGATTTACCTTCTATGCTTAATTCCAAAGTGGGGCGATTGCTCATATCCAGTGACAAATAGGCACAATTTCCTCCGGTGGTACCAATCTGATTTCCTGTCCGTGACCTTGAGTCAGCAGGGAAGTGATTATGCAAACTAGGCAAAATTAGCAATTGAGCAATCCGATCCCCTGGGGAGATAGACACAATGCCCCTTGGAGCTTCCACCATAACTTTTACTGCCCCTACAGTATCAGGGTTTATAACTCCGGGGAAAACATGAAGACCTTGTAGGATAGAGGATGCACGTCCAATTAACAAACCTACAGTGCCAGGGGGTAAAGGCCCTTTGAACTCAGTTTCCACCAATTGGACTCCCATCTTAGGTGTTAATACGAGTCTGGAGGTGGAACAGAGGTCCAATCCCGCGGCACCTGTAGTGGCTCTCCGCATCTCGTTGGATGGCGCAGAGAAGGCCATGTCTCGGGTTCGGGTGTGACATTCTCCATTGCCCCATATATTCGTGGGCCCTGGGGTCGGGGGCCCCTTCGGCCGTTTTTTGGCCCAGCTGAAATAGGCTGTCCATGGATGTCCCTCACTGATCTACACTCTCTTGCCCAATGCTTCCCCTTTTTGCATTTTGGACACAGCCCCGGTTGACGAGGGCTATTAGAAGGGCCACCGCGAGGAGGTCCAGTAAAATTGCATTTTTTGGGACAGTCACGTTTGAAATGGCCGGATTGACCACAATGGAAGCATGTTCCGGCACCAGGACCGCCCCCTTTTGCGATCCGAAGGACAGCAGCTGCAAGACCTGCATTAGTTAAAGGTCCTCCAAGCTCTCTACACACTTTCATCCAAGCTTCTATGCCCTTGTTTTTATAAGGAGCGATTGCTGCTTTACATTCTTTGGTGCATTGCTCAAAAACAAGTTGTTTAATCAAGGGCATTGCTCTATCAGGGTCAACAAAGATTTTTCCTGCGGCATCCACCATCCTAGCAACAAAGTCTGAGAAAGGTTCTGTGGGGCCTTGCATGATTTTTGTTAAATTGCCAGACACTTCTCCTCTATTTGGGAGTGATTTCCATGCACGGATACAAATGTTATTGATCTGTTCATATACCTCAGGGGGGTATCCTGTTTGTTGATTAGCAAATCTGCCTTGTCCCAAAAGCATTTCCTTGTACCAATGGGGGTGTCCCGCTGCATAGTTTTGGGCAGCCTGCTCTACAGCGCCCTCTAGTACAAAGGCTCTCCAGTCCAAATATTTGCCTGGAGAAACACAAGCCCGAACAAGGATAGCCCAATCAGAGGGAGTCATACAGTATCTAGACAGACTTTCCACCTGAGTTAATGTGAAGGCGGCATCCACCCCATAAGTGCGCACAGACTCTGCCAGGGTCTTCACAATTTTGAAATCTAAAGGCTCATGGAATCTTCCCCTATTGTCATCCTGGAAAACTGGATAAGCAAGACCCATCTCAGCGTTAACAGCCCTCCATGCTTGGGCATGGAAAGCTCTCCTCGAAACACCCTCACCGTACGGCGGCGGGTCCGGAGGATCATTTTTCTTGAGCTCCTGTTTATTTTTGTTCCCTTCTCCCATAGTTAAACTCCCTAGCTGCCGAGACAGTCTCCCGAGCTCCTCCTTCTCATCCTCCTCCTCTTCTGACCCACTTTTGCATGGGAGTGTGCGCAGTGTACTGAGATATGGATACAAGCGTTTCCTCCCCCGTTTCTCGCTCTGCACATTCCCTTCCTCCTGAAATATTTCACTCCGTGCCAGAGACAATTGCCTCCTCCCCTGTTTCTCGCTCTGCACATTCCCTTCCTCCTGAAATATTTCACTCCGTGCCAGAGACAATCGCCTCCTCCCCTGTTTCTCGCTCCGCACACTGCCTTCCTCCTGAAATACGTCACTGCCTGCCGGAGATAATTGTTTCCTCCCCTGTTTCTCGCTTCACACACTCCCACCCTCCTGAAATACCTCACTGCCTGCCATTTCTGATCTTTCTTCATGTAATTGCTCTAAAACTTCTTGTCCTTTAGTAAGTGCTTCCTGACATCTGCCATCTGCGAGGCAACTACGGATCATCTTCCAAAGGGGTATCACCCCACCCTCTAATATGCCCTGCTCACAAGCAAAGTCAAGATCTGTGCCTAACTTATCCCAGCTAGGTATAGTGAGGCTGCCAGAAAATGCGAACCACGGGGCAACAATATCTGTCTTCTGTAAAAATCTCTGTAAAGTACTACGTTTCACTTTTAGGCCCTTGGAACGTAACAGGTTATCTAGGGCCAGGAGAAGCGGACTTGAAGATACGGCACCCATGACACAACAAAAGACACACAACAAACAAAAGTGAAAGTAAGAGCGAAAGTACACAGTGCAGCTGCAATAAGATTTAATGCTCTCTCTGGCTTTACAGAGGAGCTGCCGCTTTGATAGCGGGTCCTAATTACCTAGCACTAATCTCCGCTTTGACCGCGGGTCCCAATTAATGTGGGACTAATCTCCGCTTTGACCGCGGGTCCCAATTAATCTGTGACTAATCTCCACTTTGACCGCGGGTCCCACTTACCTAGGACTGATCTCCGCTTTGATAGCGGGTCCTACTTATCTAGGACTGATCTCTGCTTTGACCGTGGGTCCTACTTACCTGGTTCTAATTGGTGCACCACCCCTGACTGCTGAAAGTTCTGGTTCCCGGGTTTTCAGCACCACTTGTCGCGACCCCTTGCCCGCAAGGAAGACGCAACTCAGGAATCTTCTTTCAGCAGTTTATTCAGGCCCTTGATATTTCTTCTAATTCCCCGTCGGATGCCCCTCCCAGCCTTAATAAAGCATCCCAAGCCCCAATGCGAAGCTGCCACGTGGAACTTTCTCACAGGGTGCTGAGAAACCATGCACCAACTCTCCCAAACAAGGAGTTGTTTATTACAGACCACAGTGGAGCCAGCGCCATCTTGCAATGGCGACCATAATCTGCAGAAACGGCTCACCACAGCCTGTGTGGAGAGCAGTTCCCGGGTGCCTATGGTCGATATACAATTCTAACTTCTGAATGTGTCACAGGATGTAGGGGTAACCTCCATCTCATGGGAACCTTCGAAGCATCTGTTAGAACAAAGTGGTTACCAAGGCAGTGACCTCATTCAGTTCCTGAAGGAATTGACCTACCTCACTTCTTTGTTGATGCAATTTGCTGAACTCGGGATCCAGGAAGCCAAGCACCCAGAGCCAGTCCCAGTTCCAGTCCCATTGGGTTCACTTGTTTGGATTTACCAAAGACAGAGTCAGTCTTTCTTGGTAAATACTGATCTGTGGATGGTTAAATGCCAGGAAAGCTCTGAAGAGGGGCCTTCCTGAGAAAGCAGGTAGTGACTCCCTGATGGCTCCTGACAACTTTACAGAGTTGGTAATGAAGACCAGATCTGAGACAGGACAGGCCATTTCGTGGGAACATAGTATGGCCAATCAGTCTGAGGACACTCTGGATAGTCACAGACCTACTTGGGTAAAGGAGGTGCCTTTGTGGGTGTGCATGTGAGTTTGGTTTTGTCTCATGTTATGAGAATAGGTAGGAAAGGCAGTTTGTTTGGTTTGGAGTGGACTGTTTTTAATAAGTCATTTGACATGGCGAGTGTTTCTTGGTTTGTGTATCCCACTGTATCCGTGGTTGTAGACCTTTGAAAAGCGAATGCATCAATGGTTGTGTCCTGTCTAATATAAAGTGTCCCAGCGTTCATCCTGCCCAATTGAAGAATGGAGAGTGGCTTGCCTATGGATGGGCAATACCTACTATCTTTCTAAGTTCCTGTTTCTTCGTGAATTCTGGCCACTCTCCTGAATAGGCTCATGGTTTTGTGTCCAACATATGTACCACCACAAGGCTCTGTGACATGGCCATGTACTGATAGCTGAAGGGAATGGGAGAATCTCAGAAAACTCAGATATCAGTGTGACCAGGAAAGTCTTAGTGGAGAAACCCTGCTTTGGGCCTTTTGCTTACTTATGTTTCTATTACCCTGAATGTTAAGAAGGTCTTTACCTCAGGCCACCCCTTTGTGAAGCCTTAAGAAAACTGTTTTCATATGGAAATGAATGGGCATCACCTGTGGCTCTTTGCTTAATTGCTTTGGAATGGGATGTGCTTGAATCAGCCTCTTGTCGTTGTGTGAGGTTGTGGCTTAAATTCTCAGCACCTGATAGATCTAAATAAAAATCCCATGTGCTTCCAAACCAAAATGGCCAAAAGAGCAGTCATTGTGGATAAATTTTTTTGCCTTCTTAGGTTGGGTTCCTGACCTACATCAAGTGAGAATAGGGATCCTTTGGGTCAAATGCGTTCTTCAAATCCCTGCAGAGGCTATCCCATAGGTGCTTGGGTTTTCTCATGACTCCAAATCACATAAAGAATCTATACCTGACAGCTAGTAGGCCTCAAATTGGAAAAGCGGAACACTTTACCAGCAGGAATATTTGATCACTCCTGGTTCAAAGGAAGAGTACCCAGGCCACCATGATTTTAGGCAAATGAGGGGCAAGTGAGCTTATTTTGGACACTTTCTTGGCCTTGCCTCTCATAGAAACCTGTAGCCACAGGGTATGATGAGTGTCTATATGGAAGAAGATGAGTGTCATGTGGGAGTGTTTTGGATTTAAGCGAAGAAAGAGAGAACTGAAATTACTGACATATGGGATCGAAAAGGCAATATAACCACAGATGCTACAGAAATAAAGAAGACAATTAGAAATTATTTTGAAAATCTATATTCCAATAAAATAGAAAATAGTGAAGACATTGATAAATTTCTTAAGTCATATGATTTGCACAAACTGAGTCAGGAGGATACACACAATTTAAACAGACCAATATCAATGGATAAAATAGAAGAAGCAATCAAAAGACTACCAACCAAGAAAAGTCCAGGTTCAGATGGGTATACAGCGGAGTTTTACAAGACCTTTAAAAAAGAATTAATACCAATAATTTTCAAGATATTTCAGGAAATAGAAAAAGAGGGAGCTCTGCCAAATTCATTCTATGAGGCCAAGAACACTCTGATTTTGAAACCAGACAAAGACACCTCAAAGAAAGAAAACTACAGACCAATATCTCTGATGAACCTAGATGCAAAAAACCTCAATTAAATTCTGGCGAATTGGATACAAAGGCACATCAAAAAAATTGTGCATCATGATCAGGTAGGATTCATCCCTGAGATGCAAGGACGGTTCAATATACAGAAATCAATAAATGTTATTCACAACATAAATATACTTAAATATAAGAACCATATGATCATCTAGATAGATGCAGAAAAATCATTCGACAAAGTAGAGCATCCCTTTATGTTCAAAACATTAGAAAAACCAGGGATAACAGGAACTTACCTCGACACTGTAAAAGCTATCTATGCTAACCCTCAGGCTAGTATCATTCTGAATGGAGAAAAATTGAAGGCATTCCCTCTAAAATCTGGAACAAGACAGGGATGTCCTCTATCACCACTTCTATTCAATATAGTTTTCGAAACTGGCCAGAGTAATTAGACAGACGAAAGAAATTAAAGGCATAAAAATAGAAAAAGAAGAACTTAAAATATCACTATTTGCAGATGACATTATTCTTTATATAGAAAACCCAAAAGGGTCTACAAAAAAAACTACTAGAACTAATAAATGAATTCAGCAATGTGGCAGCATATAAAATCAACATGCATAAACCAAAAGCATTTCTGTATATCAGCGACAAAACTTCTGAAACAGAAATGAGGAAAAACACTCCATTCACATATCCTCAAAAAAAAAAAAAATCTTGGTAATCAACCTAACAAAAGAGGTGAAAGATTTATACAATGCAAACTACACAACCCTAAAAAGAGAAGTAGAATAAGATCTTAGAAGATGGAAAATATACCCTGTTTATGCATAGGCAGAACTAACATCATCAAAATGGTGATATTACCAAAAGTTCTCTATAGGTTTAACGCAATGCCAATCAAAATCCCAAGGGCATTTCTTGTAGAAATAGAGAAAGCAATCATGAAATTCATATGGAAAAATAAAAGACCCAGAATAGCAAAAGCATTTCTAAGCAGGAAGTGTGAATCAGGCGGTATAGCGATAAGAGATTTCAAACTATATTACAGAGCAATAGTAAAAAAAAAAAACCAGCATGGTACTGGTACCAAAACAGGCAGGTGGACCAATGGTACAGAATGGAGGACACAGAGACTAATCCAAAAAGCTACAACTGTCTTATATTTGATAAAGGAGCTAAAAGCATGCAATGGAGGAAGGATAGCATCTTCAACAAATGGTGCTGGGAAAACTGGAAATCCATATGTAACAAAATGAATCTGAATCCCTTTCTCTCGCC
The DNA here is from genome assembly GCF_048772815.1 of Callospermophilus lateralis. Taxonomy (NCBI): domain Eukaryota; kingdom Metazoa; phylum Chordata; class Mammalia; order Rodentia; family Sciuridae; genus Callospermophilus; species Callospermophilus lateralis. The sequence continues at coordinate 1,403 of NW_027513356.1, read as the reverse complement.
ATGGACAAAAGTTATATCAAAATGGATCAAGGAGCTTTATATCAAATCAGAGACATGGCGTCTGATAGAAGAAAAATTGGCTACGATCTACATACTGTGGTGTTGGGCTCCAAATTCCTCAAAAGGACACCCATAGCACAAGAGTTAATAACTAGAATCAACAAATGGGACTTACTCAAACTAAAAAGGTTTTTCGCAGCAAGAGAAACAATAAGAGAGGTAAATAGGGAGCCTACATCCTGGAAACAAATCTTTATTCCTCACACTTCAGATAGAGCCCTAATATCAAGAATATACAAAGAACTCAAAAAACTAGACAATAAGATAACAAATAACCCAATCAACAAATGGGCTAAGGATCTGAACAGACACTTCTCAGAGGAGGACATACAATCAATCAACAAGTACATGAAAAAATACTCACCATCTCCAGCAATCAGAGAAATGCAAATCAAAACCACCCTAAGATACCATCTCACTCCAGTAAGATTGGCAGCATTTATGAAGCCAAACAAACACAAGTGCTGGGGAGGATGTGGGGAAAGAGGTACACTTGTACATTACTGGTGGGACTGCAAATTGGTGTAGCCAATTTGGAAAGCAGTATGGAGATTTCTTGGAAAGCTGGGAATGGAACCACCATTTGACCCAGCTATTCCCTTTCTCATTCTATTCCCTAAAGACCTAAAAAGAGCATGCTACAGGGAAACTGCTACATCGATGTTCATAGCACCACAATTCACAATAGCAAGACGGTGGAACCAACCTAGATGCCCTTCAATAGATGAATGGATAAAAAAAAAAGTGGCATTTATTCACAACGGAGTATTACTCTGCATTAAAAAATGACAAAATCATAGAATTTGCAGGGAAATGGATGGCATTAGAGGAGATTATGCTAAGTGAAGCTAGCCAAACCCTAGCAAACAAATGCCAAATGTCTTCTTTAATATAAGGAGAGTAACTAAGAACAGAGAAGGGACGAAAAGCATGAGAAGAAAATTAACATTTAACAGGGATGTGAGGTGGGAGGGAAAGTGAGAGAGAAGGGAAATTGCATGGAAATGGAAGGAGACCCTCAGGGTTATAAAAAATTACATACAAGAGGAAGTGAGGGGAAAGGGAAAAATAATACAAGGGGGAAAATTTATTAGAGTAGTGGGATTAGAGAGAGAAGAGGGGAGGAGAGGGCAATGGAGGGTGGACAGTAGAGGATAGGAAAGGCAGAAGAATACAACATACAGTAGTAAGGCAATATGTGAATCAATGGATGTGTAACTGATTTGATTCTGCAATCTGTATACAGGGTAAAAATAGGAGTTCATAACCCACTTGAATCAAAGTGTGAAATATGATACATCAAGAACTATGTAATGTTTTGAAGAATCATAAATAAAAATTAA